>NW_010140995.1:0-203 GCF_000699245.1 Pterocles gutturalis
AAAAAAAAAAAAAAAAATTAAAAAAGAATCCTTTTTGGAGAAAGGAAATAATAATCTGTTATTAATATTGCATTGTATGGTTGTTCCTAAATTTAGCTTGCCTTCATTTTTCTGGACGAATCGCTCCAGTAGTCGATTTTGTGTGCCAGCTCTCCAAAATGAGCTCAGTGCTGCAATATTTGGGTTGCAAATACTGCAGGGGA
>NW_010140995.1:223-39740 GCF_000699245.1 Pterocles gutturalis
TCCTCTGAATTAGACAAAACAAAAGCCCGAACGCCAGCCTTTGTAAACCCTGCTCATGGGGAGGGTTCCCTTAGCAAGCCCTGGGTTTTCAGGTGGTGTTCTTCCCCCCCCACCCCGGTGATGGATAGCGTTCGCTTTGCTGGATTTGCCTGCTCAGTGGCAGAGATGGAGGCCAGAGGAGAAAAAAAAAAAAAAAAAAAAAAAAGGAATTTTCCAAAAGGTAGTTGGG
The DNA here is from genome assembly GCF_000699245.1 of Pterocles gutturalis. Lineage (NCBI taxonomy): Eukaryota > Metazoa > Chordata > Aves > Pterocliformes > Pteroclidae > Pterocles > Pterocles gutturalis. The sequence goes on from NW_010140995.1 coordinate 453, forward strand.
ATTCTGCAGGGAGATTCCTGCATTGTCTGACGAGCTGCTGTCCTTCGGGGCTGGCGTGGGCACTCCCGCTTTGGAGTTTTGTCATCTTTAGGCTTAAAATGCGTTTCCTCCTTTCCTAGCCTTGTATTTTTTTTTTTTTCTGCAGAACAGATGTAATCCTTACGTATTTTTTTGGAGGCAGCCGGGCTCCGTGGCCTGCGAAGCGTAGCTGAATTTCTTCTGTCCAGGGTAACAGCACTGCAGTGTGCTCTTTGCATACCCCTAGTCGTCAGCTTTTATAACAGACCTCTTTTTGTGAATTAATTTGGTTCAGAGAGGTTTTGTAGGTAGGCACATCTCCTCGAGCAGTAATTTCTGGGCTATTTGTTAACTAAAGTGCTGTTTACCTTCAGTGCATCTTCCTGGAGCTTGCGTCCCTCGATCGCTCTGTCCTGTGTGGCTGGAGCACCGACTGCATCTGGGTGGAAGAAGAAGTCGGCCTCTTTTTTCGGTCTAGGATCTAGTCACTGCCCTGGTGGCACGGGGTTGTTTTTGTTTTTATGGTTGGTACCAAGGAGATGGAGTATCGCTGCTTCAGAGGAAGCTGTGCTTGGTGGTGGCTCGGTGAAGGAAGATCTGTGTTGGGGGTGGGTTATGTCACCAAACGCTGGGGATGCTTCTGCTTTTTTAAAGGATACGGGATTTATTTTTTTTCCTTAGGGAAGAGCAGACCTTTGGGCCGTTTAAGTTCAACTGACACGTAGTTGATTCTGTCTATTCCGCTTTCGCTGGCGTACCTACAGCAAATTTTCACCCCAGAGCCTGTGCAGGTGTGACGGCTCGCACGCTCACAGGGATTCCGTAAACCAAAGAAATGCAGTGGAGCGAAGGGGGATCCTCTTTGTAGGCAGTCGCAAATGTTACTCTCACCACCCTTCCTGCTCTTGAATCAGGGTTTTCTCCTGGTGCTTGAAAATAAATTTCAATGAATGCACATCAACACGTATCCCGCTAGTATCTGCGGGGTGTCTGTGATGGACGTTGGTTACGCTGTCGTTGGAGTGGTTATTCTGTGACCTCCACTGCCCAGGGGGACAGCGCGTTGAGCTCTGTTGGGGTGGACTGGCTTCTTCATTGGTGGCCTTGAGCTGGCTTGGCGTGCTTACGCAGTGACACGGCGCCGTCTTAAATCTAATTCTGGCAGTCAGAGCAGAGGAGTCCGTGCGATTTCATTACCGTGAGCTGCTGGGGTGTTGCAGGGCTCGCCAGCAGCCCCGCAGAGGTTGGTACCGATGTGTTCCTGTTTGTTTTTGCTGGGAAGGGGCTCTTTGTCTCGGCAGGTTGGGTTGTAGGCACACGTAGGTGCGCTTTATCTTGCCGTGAGCCCTTTGATGGGGACGTTTTGTTTAGGGAAACGAGCTCCAAATGGAAAAATAACCCTTGTGCCCATCTCCCGCCGGAGCTGTTGGGACCTGCAGAAAGCCCGGCGCCTGCGGACGTTTCCAGGAGTTGTGATCTTGCAGAGATGCGTGTGTACAGACAGAGCGATGGGTGGTCCTTCGGTGATGCTGCGGGGTGCAGAGAGCGTTGTGTTGGGAACACGAACACTGGGTGTGTTCCAGTGGGTTCAGACGCTGGGGGTGGTGTTTGGCGCCAGGAAAATAATCATTTTGCTCAACTGGAGAACCAGCAGAAGATGGATCCCTTTGTGAAGCCATCAGGCTTTGCAGCCCGACCAGTAAGTGTCCAGCTCCGTATGGAAGGGTGCAGAAGCAGGCAGCAACACGTTACATTTATTTCCTAAAGCAGCAGAGGGTTTTTTTCCTCTCTCCAGGATGACCCCTTGGCTAAGGAGGGCACAGCCAGCACATGCTCCTGCTTTGACGTATTTTCCTACCAGGAAAACACCAGGCAGGTGATTTCATTGCTCAGTCTGTGAATACTTCATCTCAAAAACACGGCTCCTCTGTGACGTGTCTGCTGTTGTCCAGGACCCAAACCCGCTGATGTCATACCTCTGAACTGAGACATGCGGTGATGGAATTCAGAGGTGAAATAATAAAGGTGGCTTGGCTGCTACTCTTCAAAAATGACCACGGAAGCTCATCTGAGGTGCTCTTTCTGATGAAACTCTGCCTGTGTAATTCTTTGGGATCACCAATGGCTTCATTTTAGGAAAATATATTCAACTCCTTAGTTCCATCCCCCAAAATAATTTTTCTTGGACATCCCAACACAAGAAAGTGGAGTTCTGAGGTCTGGAAAATAGCAGAGTGCAGAGTCAGCAGAGCACCTAGACTGCATTTCCCCCCTTTTTGGTTTATATCTAAAGTACAAATGAGAAAATGTTTCCCCTACAGAGCCCAGCAGACATTGCAGACCAGAATTGCTTGGGTTTTTTTTTTTCTCAGATGATGTTATTTTTACACAAAGGGTATATAAATTTGAATCTTTTTCCACTTAACATATTGTCTAAATCTTATGGTTTTTAGTAACGATCATGATTTTACGCTGTGGGTTGTAACTTCAGCTGTGGGAGTTGGCGATTGGAGGAGATTTATAGGAAAAAATGAACTTCAAATTCATTTTCTTTTGTTTCTTTCAACATGTGCTAGCATTCAGAAGAGCTTTTGGCCATAGATCTGATTCTAAATCCTTTAACTTCTTATCTAGTATTACTCCTTTAATAAAAAAGGTAAAATTGTCCATTTCCTTTGCAGTCAAACTAAATTTAAAAAACACTTTCAGGGGCCGTTATCTGAAGGTGGAGGGAAGCGTCAGATTTTGTAAATTGAAACGCACAGGTGATGTCTTTTTTATAGAGAGGAAAAAAAAAATATAAAAACTCAGCCATACTGCTTCAGCTGGCTGGAGGTGAGACGAACCAGCTGTGGGTTTTAATGGCCAGTGTCCGTCCCTCCGTCCGTGGGTCGCCCGCCTCGCAGAGGGGAGAAGCGGGTCGAACTGCAGGCACGCCGCTGCCCTGCGAGGATTTGGGGTTGCTGTGGTCTGTTGAGGCTATTTAGAGTTAAAATTCTGCTTTTTTTAAAGAGCAGCTGGGGATGTGAAAGCAGCACAGCCCCGTCGGAGGAGCTCAGCATCCTGGGTGCGGGGTGATGCTCCGGGGCTCTGCGGGTGGGATGCTCCAATCTGCCTGGCTATGGGAAGGCATCGCCGCCCGTTACGACAGTCCAGATTCTGCTGCGGGCGGCCGGCCGGAGGCTGCTGACTTGGGGAAAACCTTCTGCAGTCATTCTTCCCTGCTCTTTTTTTTTTTTTTTAGCTGCTGAGCTCGAGTCTGAACACTTGACCAGATTTATATATTATGGTTTTGAAATTATTCTTAATTGGTGCAGATATTGAGTCTGCCAGATGTTTGTCGTTTTTTTTTTTTCCAGTAGAGACTTAACTGGTACTAAGGGTTGGACTGGAAAGAATTGTTTTACCTCGGGATGGTATTTCATTTGGAAGATTAATAAAGTCCACTTGAAAAAGAGATTATCTTTAAATTTGCTGCAGCTGGAAAGGACAAAGATTATCATTGTCCAAGGCAATGCGCGTCAAAACTAACTGGATCTGGGTTTTTTTTTTTTTTAGAGAAGGGAACTTAATAAAAATGTGCTTAAGATAAACCCTGGAGGAATGTCTGAAAACTCTTAAAGCTAAAATATCAGTGCTAACAAGATGCAAATGTTACGCATAGACCCAATCAAAAACAAATCATTTTTTTATCCCAGCAAGAGAGACCTCTGTCCGTGTTTGAATTGGTTACAGAGCTGGTAGCAATGCAGTCTCTGTGCGAAGCCGTGGAAATATAGATTCAATTCTGGCATTTTTGCTTTTCTTTTTCTCTCTTAAAGGGATTGTCCTGTTTCATTGTGGCTTTTCACTGAAATTTAGTGAAATTGCCGCTTCCCAAGCAGACTCAGCCTTAGACTACCCCTTGGAAGATGTGAAGTTTGATGTTAAATGTTGGGAAACCCGATACTGAGTCTTGAAAAAAAATTTTTTTTTTTTTACTTGCACTGGGAGGACCCGAGTTTTCGGTGTGAGGAATGGCTAAAATCATCTCATGTGAGAAAACTTGGCCATGCAACAAAAGTATCCATCCCTTCTAACTGCTGGGTGGGAAGCTGTGCTGCTGGGAGCTGTGCAAATCAAGGGCCATAAGAATAAAGTTTGCTTTAAATAACATTTTTCTTTTATGCCATCTTTGCTTCTAAACCGCTGCTGCAAAGCCGGGCATGTGAGATAGATGTGAATATCTGGAGCGCTCTAACAAATCTCCAATTTAATTTTTTTTTAAATTTTTTTTTTTTTTTTCCCCTTGGCATAACTTGGGCTTCTGGGTTGTAGTAACGTAGGAGAAGTTTTGGAAGGAGGACGTTTCCCTTTGATCCTGCTTTCTCCCAGCGCTCCACAGCGGGGTCGGGGCTGTACTTCGTTAAATATTTAAATAGATAAATGTCAGTGGGTGCTTTCTTTAAACTGGGTGGTACTGGGAGCAGGCAGGGAGGGCTGAGCCGCCGGGGCTGTGTCGGTCGGCCATTGGTTCTGAACTTTATCTCGGGCTGTTAGCTCTGAATTCTAATTAAAGTAATGAATTCGTAGATGAACGAGATGGGATGTGGTGGAGAGAGAAAAAAAATCACCGACTCGTGTTGTGGTGGGAGTTTCAGAGAAACTCGGGCCAGGATCTGTGCCCCAGGACTGTGTGTGTGTGGTTTGAATTTACCTTTTGATTCCTCCCGTGACTCATAGTGCGAAGCGTCGGACTTTCTGAAAGTGAAAAACCAAACTTTGAAAGCGCAGCTTAAGCGCTGGGTAGGTCTGGGAGCAAAAACCCCCGGTACCTCTGATCTTCAACCCGAATAATCGCTGAAGACCCTTGCAATTGAAAACTAACCCAGAAATGAGTTATTTCTAGCTCTTCATCATCTAATCACAGGCTTTCACTGCAGCGGTGCCGTTTGAGTGCTAAAGAAAGCCCTGAGCCCACATACAGCTCGGCAGCTGCTTTTTTGTGGGGAAGGTTTCGTGGTGATGCTCTGCCAGGTCTCGGGTTGGCTTCCTGCCTGTTCTCGTCTGTGGCTAAGTTTGTTTATTTATTTATTTTTTTTTAAATTCACTAGAAATATTCACAGGATGTTGCTCTTTATGGTTTCAGTCTCCATCTTGCTGTTGAAGACCAGCCTTTTTGTTTGGACTAGAAACGAAGAGATTTCTTCCAGTCTTAAAAAAAAAAAGTTTCAAAACTCAGCGGTGTGTGTCTGGACGCTGTTTACTCTGACCTCTCCGAACTAAAAATTCTCTTGTTCTCAGCACCCTGAACTGATAAGTAATAAAAGGTGATAAAGGGCCCAGGCTGATTCTGCTGGGCGCACACAGAGCCCAGGGAAATCCCGCAGCGCACGGCTGTGCTTTTGAACCACTCCTCAAACTCCGTCCTGCTCTACCCCCCCACACCCCCGGCGTCTACAGGGTATTTTCCATGTCCTGCTCTCTCCGGTGGCGTGTTGGATGAGCTCTCCCCGGCTGCTATTATCCTGGTTGTGGTTTTTCTCAAGTTTCTATGCAGGTACCTCCCTCTCTTACATCCGAAGCGAAGGAACGCATCTCCACGTGGTTGTGTGTTTAGAATAGGGGGGAAAAAATAAAGACCATTGTTGCGTGGTGGTAGCTGGGACACCGATACCCTGCTGAGTTTCAAATCTCTTGTGAATTTGTCTCGGTTTGGGGTTAGAGGTGTATGGCTGTCTCTTGTGACCTGGAGATGCTCACGCCTGCTGATGAAGGAGGAGCCCGTCAGGAGGGTGGGATTTGGTTTTGATGCCCAAGAAATAAGGAACGTGTATGGGGTTTCACCATCCCTGGGTGATGCCTAGCCTTGAAACCGTTCCTATCAGGTCTTACTGCTCCCGAGTAGGCTTGGAAAAAAGTGAAGATGATCTCATGGTCTCTGCTACTGAGGTCTTCTCCAACCTTAATGATTCTGTGATTCCCTGGGTTGCACAGGTCGTGCTAGTTGGTGACAATGTCAGAGTGATTCCATGACTTTTGCTGTGGAAGGTGGCGTATGTTTGTGTCATGATTGGATGAACAAGGTGCTTGTGTTCCAAAGACTTTAAAAAATGAAATTATTAACATTGGTTTAAAATTGGGACTGTTTCTCTTGTGTTTTATTTGCTGGCAGCGGTGTTGTACCACAATGACATCAACGCTGCCTCTGGATCCCCTTCAATAGCACGAGCATCGTCGGGAGCTGGGAGAGAATGGCGCTCTGTGCCGTTAACGATGCGTCCTGCTCGTTAGTGACCCGGACCATGGGCGCGTTGCGTGGGCACTGGGTGGAAGCGAATCACGGGTGATGCCTTTCTGCAGCCTTTTGTTCGAGCATCTCCACTTTATCTGCGCGTGACTCGACGGTTGCTGGACTCGCTGTGTTCCCCCAAAGGATCGTTAGTGTGGATCCTCTTCCCAGCAGATTCTTTGGGACTGAACCCAGTCACGTCTGCTTTCTGTGTCTAAGCCACCTGCTGCTTTTTGGAGCTTGTTCTCACTGCGGAGATGCTCAGTTGTCCTTTTTTTTTTGGCTTTTTCTGTCTGGAAGCCACCAACGTGCGTTGCTCTAAGCAGGATTTGAGCTGTGTGTGAGCAGACGGCTCGCGATGCTGCTGTTTGCCGTGGGGCTCCGAGTTTCGTTGCCAATCTGATGCCAACTTTAGTGGATTTATTCTGAATTTCCACTGAAATACAGTTGAAAGCAAAACTCAGTGTTAGAGCCCAAGCCTCAATTCCCCCTAACTTAATCTCTTGGTGCTACGGACAAACCAATTTTTTAATTTTTTTTTTCCCCAATCTTAAACGGTTTCACGGATCCCAATAGAAATTAGGGAGCCTTTGTGAGCAGGTGAGCGTCAGCCAAAGCTCTGTAAGCGTCAGGTTATCAGCACAGGGGTGTGCCGCTGCGTTACGCCCGCTTCTGTTTGCTTTGCGATGCGGGGCTTCGGCGCCTGCGAGCGGAGATCGACGTCGGCTGGGAGACGTATGGCAGCTCCCCGACCCTGCACTGGGAAGGGGAACGCCAGGGAAGGATTAACTCAGTCCTCTTCATGTGGGCAAGAAAACTAATGGGCAATGGCTCATTACCAGGGGTGTTGAAGGAAGTGATGATGTAGAAGAGGATTGGATCCCCCTCTGCCCTTGCATCCCATTGATGTGTTCAGTCCCTGCGGTGACTCACGCTGGAGTTTGAGCCAGGATCCCTTTGATCTCTGTGTTTATTCCAAATCAGTGGTTTCGATGGAAAACGTATTTCTCTCTGTGGGTTCTTACAGGTAAAATTTGTCTGTCTCGCTCTGAGGAGAGAAAATAAAACTCTTTTTTTTTTTTTTTTTTTACCTGGCTCTGAGGAGAGAAAATAGAACTCTATTTTTATTTTTTTTTTATTAAGCTTTCTCTGATAAGGAGAACAGAATTTAAAACAGAATTTAAATTTAGCAGGTCCGTGTGTGTTCAATCATAGCAGCCAAGTGAAGTCAAATGTAGTGAAGAGAAATACCAGGTATTGGTGGGATTTTACGTAGTCCTGTAGAATGGCATGGGTGTGTTAATATTGAATCACAATGCGAATATTTTAAGGGTTTGAAAAGCTATTGTCACTAAAGCTCTTACAAGAAAACTCCCCTCCTTGCAGATACAAAAAATAAAATATTTTCCCCTCTGACCTTTTCCATAAGGCATTAACCATACGATGAAGCATTGGGCAGTCTGGATTCTGTTTGTTCCCCTCCTTGCAGGTACAAAAAAAATAAAATCTTTATTTTCCCCTCTAACCTTTTCCGTAAGGTGTTAACTGTACAGTGAAGCATTGGGCAGTCTGGATTCTGTTTGTAACTCTTCTATTGAACTTTTTTCCCAAATGACTATACCAGAATCACCTCACCTTTGACCATATGGCTTTGAAACACCTTTTTTTTTTTTTTCTTTCTTTAAAGAAAGGGAGAAAACAGGAGTGCAATGCTCCTTCATGCCCTGGCAAATGTTTTTCCTCTCATCTGTAGAACTGCCAGTTGCCAGTGGGCGACCAGCTTTTCTTATTAAAAGGCACAAAGTGACCCTGGGAACAAAGTCCCCCTTGCAGCGATGCCGCACAGAATTTTATCCCAGCATGGCTATGGGATGTAAGCAAGCTCCTGCTGGCAGCTTGGGATGAATCTGCAAATAAACCCGTTTTCCTTCGTAGCTCCTCTTCCCCTTTTGGGTATGAGATCCCTCTCTCCATTTCCGTGCAATCAGACCCTTCCCTTCAGTGGCTGGAAGGAATTTTCTTCTTCTCTACTTATGATGGTACGTAGGGGATGAGCGGAGCCGTGCAGCCGTCACATCAAGGTCGGATGCTCTGGGTACCCCAAACTAGGGGTTGATGTGCTGATCTGTTTTTTTTGTCGCAGCCCTGGAAGAGGTGTCACCCTGATTCCAAACATCCAGCCTGTCTCCAGCATGCACCGAAGCTTTGGTTACTGCTGGATCGTTCTCCTGTGCAATCCCCAGTGAGACAGGGCTCTGGAGCCCTGGGCAGGGATTTGTTCCCCGTGACTCAGCCTCCTCCGGTGGCGGTCGGGCGGCAGGGGGGTGAGGTCACCGTCTCAGCCACTCTTCCTCTTGCATTAAAACCAAGTTTGTACTGGAACTCTGCTGTCCATCCCTTCCCCTCCATAAATAGCCCAGGGCTGCCAGCAGTTTGTACCCCCCCACTAAGAGCAGTTTGCAGTGTTTCACTTTGCATTTCCTTTGTGAAAACTTTGCAACTTCTTTGCAGCTGGAGGCAGACGGAGCTCATCGATGAGGCTTCGCTTGGTCTGGGACTGGGAGCTGCGCGGGCTTTCCAGTGTGGGCCAGTAGCTGTCAGTTTGGTGTTTTTTTTTTTTTCCATTATTTGCCTGTGGATTCAAATACTAAACAATTAGGTTCTTGGAAATTAATGCAAGCAAAACCAGCTCTTATGTCTGTGTGAATTTCAGAGTGATCTGCTTTTGTACAAATATTTAAAAGTATTAAGCTTGAATTTTCCATCCTCCTAGCTGTCATCTTTATTAATTCACTTCCATACTGTGGTTTAATGGTAATTCTGTAGAGACTGGTCACCGTAATTAACTAGAAATACTAACCTGTATTCATCTGCCCACTGTGCTAGAGGTGCTGAAGCAGCTTGAGCAGAGCCAGCGTTCTTACCTTTCGTGAAGGACGGCGTGAGGAGTGCGGTGTGTTTCCTCCAGGGTCGTAGGAGCCTTTGAAGAGCAGTTTATTTCTTCCCCTTTGTTCATACTCATGTTCTTAGAATCCTGATACCGCACATAAAAGCAGCGCTTAAATAGATTTACCTTTACAAAGGTCATAAAACTCTTAAAGTGTAGATAAGATAAGGGGTCCGTAGGAGGTGTGTATCCACCTGCCTTCCTGACACCAGGTAGTGCTTATCTCATCTTAATAAACAGCCTCCTTGATCTTTTATGGGTTCAGTAAAAATATTTCATATTTAGCAGAGATTAAGATGATTAGTGCTGGGTTTTGAGGCTGGTCCTTCAAGGCTGCGGAGGAAGAGGCAGGGCGGGTGGAGATAACTAAAGAGAAGGAGAGCAGCGAGCGCTTTAGCCACAACGTGCAATAATTCCTGGCGTTTCGGGCTGAAGAACCGCAGAAGTGAATGAAAACGGTGTGTTAATGCCGTTCAGAATTGGGGGTGATAACGGCGGGGAGGCTGCAGCACGGGCGGCGGAGGGGACGGCTGGCTGTATGGAGCATTTACTCCTGAAATCACTGAGTCCAACGAAAACCTTTTATGAGAGACAACAATACCAATGGTTTGCACTTGGTACAGGTTATATTCCACCGGCTAAGCTTAACTAGTTGTACATTTAATTACCTAATTCAGTGTTTCTTTACAGAAATGGATCAGGCTTGCCCTGAAAGGAACGATTTGCCTGAATGCTGAAATGCAAGAAGAACTCTGGAGGTGGGCTTTGTGTGTCGGTAGGTGTTGAAAATCGTCCCGTCTCTGATCATGTTGTGCCGTGCCAGTGACGTGTTTCTTGTTCTTCCAAGGCCACCAGCCAGCCCAAACACGACACGTGCTATTCGGTCTGATACGCTCCTGAACGCAGCCCTGCCGAAAGGCTCCCGGTCCAACTGGGGTCAGCTGTTAACTGTGGAAATCAGGCAGACACCCTTGGTTTGCTCTCCGGAGTAATACCGGGCTTCGTGCTGGCTCCCTGTGCAAACCCCTCCACCTGGGGATCCCGTTGGTGGGGCTCAGCCCGAACCCCACGGACCCACCGTGAGTGTCAACATCCCAGGTCCCGACACCGCCCAGAGAGCAGGGGACCTGCACCGGCGACGCTCAGAGCATCCAGGTTTTCCTCTTCCTAGCAGATTGCCACGGAGTCAGGAGACAGTTCTGAAAAGAAATAATCCTCACCCTACATGGGAAAAATTTCCTGGAGTTAAAAGCCTGCTAGATGACTTCTCTCGGAGCCGTACCGCGTAGTCACATGCACCAGCTGAGATAATGCGTTATTTTAACGGGGCGGCCTCGGGAGGACACTGATGAAAGCTCTCATTAGGTGTTTATAGAAAATAGAAAGGAAATTCATGCCACAGAAGTTTGCTTGGACTTTCCGACAGCTTAGCATTCGATCTTATTATGGTTTGAAATCTCTTCTGGAACTCGTTGTCTCGGCTGCCAGACTTTTGGCAAGGTGTCTGCGTTTTGCTGCGAGTCCTCAGCAGCAGTAGGAGGCGAGAAATTCCAAGTGGAATGTCCCCAGCACCATAAAAATCCAAACGGATTTTTAAAACATTAGAGCACGCTGCGTTGACGTCTTTTGAAAGTCGCTGCGAGGCTAGAACGATATCGCATCATACTCCTTTCTTCCAGGAAGCGTTCCTGACCATAAGTACATCTCCAATCTGGTTTATTGTCTGCTTGCTTTTTCTTATTTTTTTCCTCCCACCCACAAGCCCTCCTCCACACTAATATTTTTATCAGCTGATGAAGTATCTCCTGTGTTCTGGGGATGAAAAATGGGAAAGTGACCTGATAATTAGGGGTTAAAAAAAAAAAAAGTGAAGGAAGGGGGAATGCAGTTGTCTATGGAGAAATGTGGATTCTTCCCTAGAGGGAGAATCTTGAAAATCGGCTGGAGTCTCGTGTTCTGGATTTTATGTAGAAGCTGTGAAGCTCTTGGGGTGCTGGGCTTCAGAAACGAGCCGTGTCAAAGTCTGATGTGGTCGTGTGTGCTGGTGGTGCTTTTACTGACCTGGTAGACTTGTTAGTGGTTATTTTTTTATTACTCTTGTAAAATGAATGTGCTGGAGTGGGGGTAAAGAACAGAGAGTTTGAAGTGAGGGTGCCCAGGAGAAGAGAAACTGGACGGGACCCCCCTGCTTTAGGAACCACAGTATAGCAAGGTCAGATCACCAATTAAATATTTATCAGGGGGGATAGGGATTGAAAGTCGTATTTGGTGACAGGCTGCAGAAAGCTTTAATTTATTACAAATAATTGCTTAACACTAGCTAGGGTGCAGTTTACAATGGCAGGGAGGTTTTTTCTAAAGTACTCATGTTATTAGTCTTGCATCTTAGCAAAATATTAAAACTGTGATGAAGATCTGTAAAAAGATTGATTTTTTTTAAAAAATTTTAGTTTATTTCTTTTAAGCCAGTGAAGCTTCAGATTCTGCGACAGGCATGCTGGTGCCTATCTTCTGCTGTTTTAGTACATTTGATTAAATTAAGAGCATTAAGCAATTTTTTTTTTAAGTTTCCCTAAACAACGGATGGATTTTGCAGTGATCATTACATGAGTCAGTTATAATAATCCCTTTTCATTGTGCAGTTGCGTTGCTGAGACCCAGCACTGAAGTACTCTTGGTAACTCCCTTCTAAACAACCCAGCTCCCAATTTGCAGAAGACATTTTTTCTCGCTCTGCTCTGTCCTACTGGAGCCTGTATTTATTCCAGTAATGATGTGGATGTGGGAGATGAGCTGTCCAAAGGAATCACATGGCTTCACTGGGACACCGGGATAATAGCCGGCTGTGTTCCGCGGCTCGGGCTCTGCGCAGCCTCCCCTTTGTCCGTGCAGGGGCTCTGAAAGCTCGCTTTGACCTTTTCATTGCAGGAGAATGCAATTCTACAAGTTTCTCACATTAGCACTCGTACCAGGCTATTTCTGTATGTTGACCGAAAGAATTGGAGATGATGAATAGTCTGCGCAATCATTGCGATGGGATTTTTTTTTTGAAAGCACTGGATGGGCTACTGTTTCCTGCCCTGCTATTGCAGGGTTAGCAACTAAACCACTTCAAGATGTTCAACTTCTGCTTCTCATTTCTTCAGAGATGCTTGGCCGTGTCCGTCAGACCCACATAATGAAATTTAACCCCCCCCCCGCCGTACCGTAGGTGGGTAGATAAACATAAAGTAATTTCTCAGAAGGAGTAGGGAATAATGGGCAGCTTTTGGATTTTTCAGGAAGAAGCCAAAAAAATCAGTACTTTTCTTCCAGCTCGTAGCCTCTGTTTTGTTCTTTGTCTCTTGCTTAACTTTTCTAGCATCAGTCGCTGCATTTCGGTAATATTCTCGTTGAAGAGGGTGGTCATTAGTCAGGAGTTTACTTGGGTGAATTTTACAGCAATTTTGTATCTAAGCCTTTGCCAGAGTATTAGGACAAAACACCTGGATGCTTGACATGACTAAATACCATAAAATCGCAGCTCGTTGATAGGCGGAGCCGTCCAATAAATGTATCTATGTAATTGGCTGGCTTTAGTGGAGGTTGGGAGCCCTTGTGTTTGCTAGAGATTTCCTTACATGGGAATTCAGTATTTGATCATTAACTCGTGGCTAGCAGCGCTGTGCGGTAATGTAATCCCCTGCTTTGCACGTTACCTGTTCCAAAAGGAGTCAGAATAATTCCCTTCGCCGCCGTTCCAGCAGCAGCGTTACAGGAATGTCGTGTTCTCTGCCTTGGCCGCTTGTCTTCTGCAGGCTTGGAGTAGGCAGAGCCCTTCTGGAGCCTTCAGTGGTGGATGAGATATGGGTTTGCTGTGTTCATGGGTAGAAATGGGTGTAGTGCTGCTGTTTCCTAGAAAACAGTTTGATCAGAGGGAACTGATGTGAGCATGGGCTCAGCTATGAGCTAAAGAGCGTGGTACGGCGGCTTTGGAGATCGCTGGTCTGATCTCTACAGAAATGGGATTTCTTCCCGGTTGTAGTCGTTGCTCGAGCTCTGCTTTTCCTCGCCGTGTTGTGGTTGTGCTGGTCGGTGGGTTGCTGGCGCAGCGGATGCTCTTCGGCACCGTCAGAGGTAAATAAGAACAGCAGCGTGGGAACCAGCCCTGGAAACGGGATGCTGTCCTCCAGGATGTGTCCATCCTCTTAAATTTCCTTTTTGTTGTTAAAAAGGGGGGAAAAAAAAGCGGATATACCTACACAATGGTGGAAATACTTTGGACTTAATTGATAGAAAAGAGCTGAGAGTTTGAGCGTTGTCCCAGGAAGGCTGCTGTAGTAGCTACCTAGGTTACAATAAAATATTTACAAAGATGACTTAATTCTGCACAGTTGGGCTAAAAGGAGTCCCGAAATGCAGTGCTCTGCTTCTCATCCTGCCAGGAGCCTCATGCTGTAGATCTGTGTCGAATGGGTGTTTGGGTAGAAAGGTCCCGCTCCCCAGCACCCTGCTGGATTCGCCCTGGCTGTAGGAACGGGGTGGCTTGTCGGCGTAGGAATGGGGGTTGCCTGCCTTAAAGAGCAGCTCGCTGGAAGTTGGCATCTTTGCTGATTTAATTGTTTTGCAGCTCGCATGTCTGGGATGTGATTCTGATAGCTGCTTCAAGACAACGACGGACTGATGGCAGTAATTGGAAGTGTAAAGCTTATCGTAATGTTTCCCTTTCGCAGTGGGAACTCCCCAGGGGCAGGTTTCTCAGGAGATCCTCTGGGTTGCACATCTCCCCCTCCCCACTTAAGGCTTCGCCTAGCCGGGACCTATTGGTGTTTTTCTCATTGTAGGCTGTTTGGTCCTTACCTGGCTCTCTGGGCTGCTTTTCCTTCCTTGCACAGACTAAATCCTTACCCCAAACCCTTACTCCTTCCATTTGCCCTGGTTGCTTTTTTCACGAGGCTCTTTTAGACAGAGATGTGGGCTAGCTCCGGCAGCGCCGAGCCCACGGGAAAAGGGAAGGTGGGCGGTCGCCGCTTTCTCGTGTTACAGGACAAATCCCTCTCCCCTTCCTGGGGTTGGCTGTACCTAGCGAAAAACCAGCATTTCAGCTCTCCAACGCCGCGGGAGAGCCACCTGCGGAATTAGCTCTTTGTGCTGAAGAGAGCTACGTCTGCTCAGAGGTTGCAAACACTGCCGTGAGGGTTTCGACAGGAGCGACAAATGGATTGAAGCTGCTGGTGCTGAGGGGATACAGCTGGTGGTAATTCTGCATCCTGCCAGCGCCCACCGCTGCGTGCTGGGGAGGAGATCACAGAATTATGGGATGGGTTGGGTGGGAGGGGAGCTTAAAGATCATCAAATTCCACCCCCTGCCGTGGGCAGGGACACCTCCCACCAGCCCAGGTTGCCCAAAGCCTCATCCCGCCTGGCCTTGAACCCCTCCAGGGATGGGGCATCCACAGCTGCTCTGGGCACCCTGGGCCACTGCCTCACCCCCCGCACAGGAAAACATTTCTTCCTCACATCCCATCTCCATCTGCCTTCTTCCAGTTTAACGGCTTCTGATGGTTTCTGAGATGCAGGTGGATCTTTTGTTTCTTGTGTTTGTGGTTGCTGGGACAGGTTGGGCACAGGTTTGTGAAGGGGTTTTGACACTCGAAGGGTTTACGATGTGTGTCAGCGATGGCATCACGCGTGACATCCCGAGCCTTGCTCCCAGAGCTGCTGGTCTCGTATCCGCCGGCGGGGGTTGTGACTAACCAGAAATCTGTCCCTGCGATCAGCACTGTGGTTTAAGGTGTCGAGGACACTAGTGATGAAATGTGATTTTAATTATACGCTGATTGTAGAGTAGGGCTGCTTTAGAAATAAAGGTTCAATAGGCAGAAGCCCTTTGTGCTTTTGCTCCCGTTCCTCCAGGGATGATTTCCCCGTGCCTGAGATGAATGGGAGCAGCAGGAGAGCCATGCAGAAATGTAAAGATGTTATGAGCAAGCGGGAAACACTAACAAGAATCACTTTAGGGGTCATTTCAGGAGGGTGTATTGGCCGTTGCTGGTAGGAGTTGTGGTTGTGAACACTTGATGGGTTTAACCTGTTAATACCTGAAATAATTTTCAGGTGCAGAATAGGCAGGTCAGGGATATGATGTTCTCATGGGCCTGATGTTTCTCTACAGGAGGATATGAAATGGGTTTAGAGAAGCACGGAGCGGGCAGTACGTGGGGAAGGAGGAAGCGGTACGAAGCTTTTCTTCCCAATGGAAGTAACTTTGCTGCTTGCAGAAGTTCTGGACTCTCTCCCGGAGAATGGCTTAGAAACCAGGATGCTGAGTAGGTTATAAACACGAGGGGAAGTAAAAGGCTTCTTTGCATGGCACTTGTTCAGTTCAGAGCTCCGACACATTCATGTTCTGAGAGCAAGCTGAGTCACAGCTCGGCAGCCAAGAGCAGGGGAAGCTGGTGCTGGGAATTTGGCCTCACTTAAAGTGAAAGCTGGGCAGCAGGAGCTCCATGGCTTCATCTGCTTTACTCTATTTCTCTTATCTACCTACGGTGAAAAAAAATTCATTGTTTCCTTTCAGGCAGCAGTATTTCAAGTGAATTTGCTACTGTGTGATGTGGAGATAGGTTACCAACCCTAATAGCCTTGGATGCCCTCTTAAATGGAAGGATTTATTTCAAGGAATTTTTTTTTCTTCACTAGCTGTATAAAATATTGTAAAACCACCCAACAGCAGCCTCACCCTCTCTGTTTGGTCCATTTTGAATAAGATACTTTTCAAAAGTCTTCATTAAAGGGCTGCTGTGTTTGGGGCTGGGGGCAAGTACAAGAGGAGAGGTCCAAAGCTTCTCCGGGTATCAAAAGTCATCTTGGATTTAAACTGGCCTTTAGGTGCAGTGTCGTTTGCCGGGGTAAGTCACACAGGAGCGTATGACTTGTAGCTGTGCAGCTTCCAGTGCCTTTCCTGCTGCTGTGAGCGTTGCACAGCGATGTGTGGGTTCTCCTGCTGTGTCACCAGCGCTGTGATTTTCTCTCCAAAGGAATGCGGGCACGGCTGCTGCTTTGTCTTGGCGGTGTTGAACCCTTGTGCCATGATGCAGGGCTGTTGTTTAAACACCTCGTGTGGTCAGGAACAAAACACAAAGGAGCTTGCAGATGATTTTTATTGTGGTTCCAGCAGCAGGCTGAAGCAGCTTTCCAGGCGAACGTCATCGGGAGGCGTCATTATGCAATGCTTTTCTGTGCTGTGAGTGCTTTGAGTCATTCTCTTCACAAGCAATTGCTGCTGTTCAAAGGCTGGATGCTGTCTTAAGTAGAGCACAAGGCTGAAATAGGACTTAATTTTTTTTTCTTATAATGAAACACCCAAATATTGACGCTGCAAAGGGTCCAAGTCCTTCTGTGCAGTGGATTCACCTGTATCGTCTGGACCATTGCTACAGGTTCAAGGATACTGACTCCTCCATCGCTCTGTTTGGGAAATTTGATGCTGCAATGATAGATTCCCTGATCCTTTGGAGATGTTTTTTGCCTGTCGGGAGCAACAGATGACTTCATTCCAGAATGCCGCTGCTGTTGTGTTACAGCCAGGCTTTAATGGAATCAGACGTTCACATTAAATTAATACATTTTACGTGGAGCCCATCAAATAACATTTAATTTGCTTCAATAAGGAGTCAGGGCATGTGGGATCCAAATGGTCTGTGCTTGGGATAATCTGGAAGAATCCCTATATTGCAGCATGCTCACTAAACAGGGGGTAGCGTTTGTGAATCAGCTAATTGCTTAATGCAGCCGTGGGTTTAATTTGGTGCTAAACTAAGACTGGATGGGAAAATGATCTCTTCAGCAAGGATTCTGAAAGCAGAGAGAATGGTGCGTTGCTGCTGGTTTTTGTTTGGGTTTTTTTTTTTTTTTTCTTAACAAAATAAAGAAGGCTTCATAGAGGTTTTGTTAAAATGAAATCTGTCTTGCATGGTCCAGTTCTTTTGAGCTGCATGAAGCCACACAGATGGATATTTGTATTTATAAACCCAAGCTGCCTTCTAGCATCAGAGATGGTTTAGTGGGACTGTAGGTGCAGGGTCTTCTCTCGGTTAAGGAACACCATTTGGTATCTGACAAGTGGTTAAATGGAGAGTGATGCTGCAGCAGAGTGTTAGTGTCGTACAGGTTCCTTTACACTGCCCAGAAAGTCTTGAACATGATGCTTCCTTATCCCCAGCGTTCCTCTCAAACAGCACGCCCTGCCCACATGTCTGTTGGCCGATGGCCGGATTCGGCTGTGGGTCCTTCCACGTGGGAACAGGAGTTTGTACATCTGATGGGCCGTTAAGTCAACTCGAGCAAAATCAACGTCAATAACCAGGGTTATAAACTGTGTGTTGATAGTTATTCTCTAGAGGTTGGAGAGGGGATTAGCGGGCGTGTTCCTACAGACCCACGGTGAGAGGCAGCCCGTAAGGACGGTGAGTAACGCGCGGTGTCGGCGAGGCTGGCGCGTGTCCAGTGTTCCATCTGCCAGCGCTGGTGAGCGGAGCTGGAGCTCCTGTAAACAACGCACGGGCGTCAGAAAGGTCCCAACGCGCCAAAGAACAAGCCGTGCTCCCACAAAGGAACCCGGAACACGAGAGCACGAGCCCTCCCCGGCAGCACCGGAGGTGTCCTTGCTTGGTCCTGCCCTGGCATGGGTGTTTTCTCCCATCTTCTCGCAGGTGTGGTCCATCAGAGAACGCCTCTGAGATGCTCTGTATCCAACCCATGAGCAAGGCTGGGTGCATCTGGTGCCAAGGATGGAATAGTGGTGCCTTAGCGTGCAAAAAAAACCCCAATTCTGCTGTTCCCTGAAGTAGCCCTGACAGTTCAGAATATTTCTTTTCAGGAATTGTTAGCTGTTAATATTTCCGTGAGCATTTTGTAGGCATTGTCCAACTAACGCTTTGGTGTCCTGTTGTGGGCTCAACCACTTGAGATATTTGGTTTTCCTTTCTTTTCCCATAAACTGGTGGGAGGACATTCCAACAATACCGAAACAGAGTGAAGAGCTTCAGAGGCAGCACCTGAGAGAAGGAAAAAAGGGAAAAGCTCAGACCCCTGTCCATGTTTTCTGCTGTTCTGTTACTGTTTGGTGGTTTTCTGCTCTGCTTGACCTGGTATAAAACTACCAGGAAGAAGGGTCTTGTCTTCCTAAAGAGCTTTTCTTACGGAAAAAAAAAAAATGTATTGTCATTAATGGTATTGGAGGAGTATTTGCTTCCTTGGGAAGGTTATTTTTAATAAGGGAGGGTTGTTTTTAATGAAAGGAATAGTGCAGTTGATACCATCAACTGATCTACTCATGCCTGTCTGCCTTGAGCAAAACCCTATGGAGATCAGTGTAGCTGGTGTGGTTTGTAAGCATGTTTGTTGTCCAAATAATACAATACTTGCATCTGAAAATCATGAGTTTTTAAAAAAAGAAAATTGCTGAACAACTCTTGGAAAGGCAAACTTCTCTAAAATGGACTTTGTGTGCTAAAGAGGCTTCGTGAACCTGCTCCAGTGGGCAATGCTCTTCATGGGTCCGTGTTCCTAAACTTGACCTGACAGTGGGAGAGGAGCAGGGAAGATCCTGGTGGTGTTTGACGCAGGTATTCAGGGGGTGGGAAAGTGCTTTGAAGCTTGTTGTGTCAACATAGACTGTTCAGTTTAATTTCATTAAGGCGTGAAAACTTCGAGAAGCTTTTAAGGGACATGACCCAGTTCTTGAGATGTCTCCATGGGGGTAGGAGAAGATGCCAGTGTTGGTGAGCTGGTAGCTGCTCTTCCAGTCTCAAAGGAAACACCGAGTTTGCGGTGTGACTCAGCTTTACAAAAACACCCCTTGGAGCAACAGCAATCCTGGCTGACTCTTCATGTGTTGTGTTTGTCTGACATCCTTGTAAGGGAGCTGTTCGTACCGAAAGCCAGCATCCTTTGTTCTTCTCTCAGCTATGGGAGACACGACTGCTAGTTTAGCGGCAAATGTTGGACTGTATTATCCCAAAAGCATTTGTTTTCTTAAAAATCCAATTAAATGTGAGAACTGAATAAAACTTGCAATACTTAATGTCACATATTTTTTTCCCATTGGATTGGCTTTTTGTTGCCTTTTGGGATATACTGTGAGATACACTTCGTCTCAGTAGGTGGTCTCACCAATTTGGGGTTTCTGTGATTCCGTGACTGCAGAAGGAGTTTGGGGGCTGAAGCCACGATGACTGAATGCGGCTGGAATGTGACGTGTCACATCTGGTAGAAGGGGAGCGGGTCCAGAGCTGCTGAAAGGCAACCTGGCCTCTGTCTGGGGCTGGGGGGGTGCTGCCTGGAGCTAAACCATCCTTGGGAGGTGGGAAAGAAGGAAAAGAGCTTGGTTAGATTTGAAATTCAGATTGCTGATTACTTTTTTTTTTTTTAAAGAAAGAACTGAAAAAATAAAACTAATAAATCTACCAGACGTCATGGCAATGTTTGTCTTTCTGGGTCAGAAAAAAAGATTTTTGGATGCAGCTGGAAATCATAGCAATCGATGCATCTGAGCCAAGAAATAAGTGTATTTGAGACCAGCGGGAGCAGCTGGCTACGTATCCCGCAGCAAATACGTGCAGACTGCTGGGGTTTTTAGCCCATAGTGTGGATGTTCTGGGTATTGTGGTCCTCATCGTTCCTGCCGCCGCTTCTCCTGCGGTTATCCAGCGGGGGAGTTACCTGTCCGCTCCGCTGCGTGCTGCAGAGGTGGTTAATCCGGTGGGGTTTCCCTCTTCCTCGAGATGAAGGGAGCACCAGCTTTGGGTCCCTTTTGTGGACATTGGAGGCTGGACGCGCAAGCGGCATCACTGGTTGCGTTGGCTGAGAAGCTGAGGGCATCCGCAGCCTGCTGGGACTAAGGCTTGGGGAATATTGTCTCCTGCTTTTAGATGGTCGCTGAAGAGAGAGATATTGATTACCAGGAGGAGAATTTCGAGTGTGTTGAACATGAAAGGCACAGAGCTGTCGTTAGCATCATCTCAGCGGCGTGCTGAGTCCCCACCGCTGCGTCTGTCGGAGCGCAGCTGCCAAGGTCCCTTTTCAAGTCTCGTGTGTTACAGCAAATAGAGGGTGATCCTGTGAATGAGCAATCTGGCTGGTGTCTCACTTCCTTGGAAGTTTAAATGGAGAATGAATCCTCTCCTCCATTGTTATCCTCTACCTTCCCATCCGTCTCCTTCCTCTCTCTGCTACAAATAGTCTCCCGAGGTTTGAATGCGAGGAGGAAGTCAGATTGGTGGTTTCAGCTGTTAACTGAGGTTAATCAGCTCGGTGGTGGGTGGGAGAAATGCGCTCTGAGGTTAGGAATGTGATATTAACGGCTAGTGGGACCCTTATTACCAGTCCAGTGTAATTTCCCTCTGTTAGGCATTAACTTTTTGGTTAAAAATTACTTGGTTGTTGCTCCTGTGATTAAGAGGAGCACAGAAATAGCAGGGAGGGCGTGTATGGGTGTAAAAGCAGGCGTCCTTTTCTTGAGACTGAGTTGAATGGGAGGGAATCAGGGCTGTAAACCACTGTTCTGCAAAATGCACTTTGTCTGGCACAAAGAGAATGAATGGAATTAGAGGAATTTCTGCAGGATGCGGAAGGTTAGGCTGAGCAAACTTCGAGGTGCGTAATTTTGGCGACTGTCCAGAAGGGCTGAACTGCTGGGGAAGAACGCTGATCCTTTTTACTGGCTTTTGGCATAGAGAGGAAAAATACACAGATACGTTATCCACAAATACCTCCTTGATTTCTGAAATGCACAGTGCACTACGGGGATGGAAGTAATCCAGCAGGATAACCTGACTGCAGGCAGCAGTCCCCATTTCGACGGTTCAACCCTGAGAAGCAGCATATCCATTTTTGCAATGTCTGCTTGACTTCCATCCGTAAACGCCAGCCTGCTGGCAGAACGACCAGAAGGAATGATTAAAGCCATGCAACACTCCTCCTGCAACAGAAGGGGACCATCTTACAGATTGCAAATGTAATTGACTGCTTTAATTAATTTCACCTTCTTGACTTTCATATTAAAATCTGAAAAACCAAGTTACTATTTTTATAGAAATGTACATGTTAGTAGTCAAAAAGCAAATAGGATATGGAAAAGCTAAAACATTTGATGACAAATGCAAATTTCAGCCTAAATATTTTACTCTGCTTGGCAGTAAATCGTCGCTGGCAAAAAGATGCACAACGAGTCTTCCTGCATAAATCAAACTCCAGTTCTTGTGTTGGATTTTCCTGCACCGCAATAGCAGGAAGGCGCGGATGTAACCAGCGTGTCAGCTTGGCACCGCGCTCCTCGGAGCCGCTGCGTTGGGATGTGACCCGTTCGGGTGCCGCTGGTCTGCCTGCGCCCTGGTCCTGTTGCCGATGGGATTCGTCGACGCTTTGAACGCAGAGCTGTATCGAGTGGCGTAGTGACTGCGTGGGCATCAAATCAGCTGCTCCGTGGGAATATCCCGCCATCCAGCCATCACCAGATTTCTTTGTGGGTTTGGAAATAGGATGAAACGACGCGTTTAGGCAGATTTAACCTTGCATTTTCAAGAATGCTTTGATTGACTAGATTTCTGAGCAAATGCTTGGTGGCCATTTTCAGATAAACTGTAAAACATGTTGAAGTGGTAACAGAAGTTCTCGTGATGGTACTCGGAGATTATGTTCACAGGATTGTACTCATTTGGTATCCCAAGTTTTTTTTCCATGGGTTCAGTTCCTATGGTTACAATAGACTGGACGAGGAAGGGTGCTGATCCCAACAAAAGTGGATTTTTCTCTTATTCCATTCCTCCTTTGAGGCTGTACGAGTGGGGGAACCATCTGCTTTACATCTCAAGTAGCTGTCATCATCCTACAGCTATCAGAAGACTTGTGATTTTGGGTGGAAAAAAAAAAAATTACTTTGTAGTTAACACTTTGCAAATCTTGTCTTTCAGATGGGAAGAGGAACTGACGAGAAGAATGAGTCTGGAATCCATGGTAGAAACTTTGCGAGAGGTAAGTTTGGAATAATACGTGTTGGAAGATAACAGGTTGGAAGATAACAGGTTGGAAGATAAGTTGGAAGATAACAGGGTTTCTCTGCACCTTATATTATGCTAGTAATCATTGAATTTGTGTTTTAATTTAAAAAAAAATCCTCTCTTTTAGCTAGAGCAGCTGGCTGCATTGCTGCGTGCTAGAGAATAGCGTTAACGTTGGGAAGCTGAAGCAGGAAGGTGCTGAGCTTTGTGACAAAGGGAAAGGGGGGGTGGTGACGTCCCTGCTCAGGTTCGGGGAGGAAGCACACGTTGCCCTACTGCCTCCTCAGCTCTGTGTGTGCTCTCTCTTACAGGAGGCGCAGGAAGCGGAAGCTCTGCAGGAAGAGTTAAATGAAAAGATTGAGAGGCTGAAAGCAGAGCTCGTGGTCTTTAAGGGGCTGATGAGTGATGTAAGTACACCCGAGAGCCCAGCTCCCACTGCCTTTGTGAGATGTGTGTGTCATGCAAATGGCTTCATTCATAAAAAGGTTACGGACCTAGTGAGTGCCGCTTCGTAGTTAGCGTTCTGGCTGCCTTTAGGATGTAATGCATCGGACAGATCACCCTGCCCCTGCTGCCTGTCTGGGCTGTGGAGAGATGCATTAACTTGCTGCTTAGCCCCTAACCCGGACTCTTCCCTCCCTTCCCCAGTCTCCCCAGCTGGCACTGCCGGCGCTCGGATCTGCAGCCGTGGGGAAAAAGGTGTTGGAGAGCTCAGAGGTGAGGGTAAAGGGTTCCTCACGACAAGGGGGTTGGGCTCTGAGTCACCCCGGAAAGCCGTGGTCAGAAGGGACACGCTAGATGTGTTTCCTGACTCCCTTTATGTAAGCACCATAGAGATTCACCCACTGTCGCTGGGTCAGGTATTTGGTTTTGTTTCCAGTCCCAATATTTTTTCGTAAATACTTGTTTTCTCATGTCTCATTAGATACTGACTTTTCTTCAAAGCTGGGGGATCTTTTAGGCTATGGCTGGAGAATTTTCTTACATTTAGGCGTGCTCAGAGCACGTACACCTGCAGGTATCTAGAAAGAGAAGCCAGGTGAAGATGAAGCAAGGTGCCTTTGTAAGACTGAAGTAGCCCTGATGCCAGTTGTCTAATGAATATCTCCTATTATGCTCATTTATTCTGCAATTTTGCCTCGAACTGCTTCCTTGTGTATTTATATAAGCTTGCAGAACCTGCTCCCTGGTGTCAAATACATTCTCCGAGGGCTGCTAGATCTGTTCATGTGAAATTCGGCAATTAGCTGTCTCTTCTTTGGTGTTTAATTGAGGATAGGCATGCTTGGTTGGAGGCAGTGGGAAAGGGCTCCAGCACTGGGATGACTTTTTTTGCCGAGGAAGAAATGTCGCAGGGTGTGTACAAAGGGCGGCGGTGAAAGCAAACGTCCTTGGGCTCTGTAAGGTAGAGGAGAGCCCAAGGAAAGCAGGGAGAAGGCTTGGTTTGGATTCCACTGGGTAAATATTTAGAGCAGAGAAATGCAAAGTGTTGGGATGTGACTCTTGCTTTCCTGCAGATAAGAATCACTGGTGCCTCTTCACTTGATAAGATTGTGTTTAGAGATTTGTTTTTCTCAGTGTGTTTGGAAAACAAAAATCAATGATTTGTCCGGAAGTGGTTGACAGGGGCTGGAGAAGAACTGACTAATAATAATAAAAAAAAATTAAAAAAAAAAAAAGAAAAAAAAAAAAAAGAAAACCCCACACTTTTCTTCTTGGAGAGGGGATTTGGTATTTGAGAATGCTCTGCAAAGAGTTTTTCTGCTTTTCTGGGCGAAGTGGAAGCATTGCCTAGCCATTGAAGTGTTTTTTTCTAACAGAGTAAGTCTCGTCTAGGCTGGAAAATATGCCTTTTGGGTTTTTTTAAATGTTTCTTCATAAGGAGCCAGCTGTGCTGTCTGAGTGGGAGTATTTCTTATAAATTATGTTTATAATTACTGCCTGGAGTGAAGCAAGATAAAATATTTTTCATGGAGAACTTTTGCTAGGCTGGAAGCCAGGGTAGTGCCGACGAGGAGTATTCTCTGTGTCACAAGCTTTGATGGATCTCTTTAGATCCAGTCGTGATTTTACATTTCCATGGTATGTGTGAAGTTGCTCTGAAGCCTGGATTCTGTTTTTAAAGCAACTTCTCCCCAGTTCTGCTGTCTGAAAGGGGGGGGAGTGTTGCACAGGATTTAGATTTCATTCTATTCTGCACACATTCAACAGGGTTTTTCTCCTCCATTTATTGACCCATGAAAGTTTACTGTTGCCACATCTAGCAGTCGGCTTGGGGTGGGTGTAGGTTTTTTAGTGGCGAATCACTCCGAGTTGAAATTCTATTACAATTGGATCTGAATGTTAATTGTTAGATGTCTAGTCTATTCAGATTGTCCGTGCACTGCCTTTCCCAAAAAACAAGCTGTAATATTGCTTAAGAATGCTATGTCCTGGGGTTAGAGAGATACTGTGGGGTATCTCCTCTTTCCTGAACTGTATAATAATAGAAGATAATCACTGCTGTCCTTCCTGCAGCCCATGACAGACCTGGACACAAAGATTCAAGAAAAGGCCATGAAGGTGGACATGGACATCTGTCGGCGAATCGATATCACAGCCAAGCTGTGCGATGTAGCGCAGCAGCGCAACTCGGAAGACGTTTCCAAGATATTCCAGGTGATTAGGCCATGAATTTTCCATAGGGTAGGACAAGAAGCCAGGGAAAAAGAGGGAGCAGCGTTGAGGAGCGTGGTCCAGGTCATTTGGCTTTTCTTGAAATTTCTCTCTGTAGACACATGTTCTTCTTTCTCAGTCTGGAAGCGTAGCTCTCTTCTGCAGAAGCTGCTGTAGTACTAAGAGCACAAAATTGAGCAAGTTTGAAAAAAAGTCTCAGGATGACATTTAAGACATGCAGTTAGCCTGATGGTAGTCTGTAATGAATGCAGGGGGAAAAAAAAAAAGTGTTATAGGGTCTAGGTTTGTATAAATGGCTTCCTCCCATTTGTTCCCTTCGCAAGTGAGAGGTTTGAAGCTTCTAGGACTGTCATCTGAATGGTCTTATTTCTGGCTCAAGCTCCGTGGCCAGAAATAACACGGTGGCGAGCCACGACTGCTGTGTGAGACTAGAGACTCCAGTTGCTTCCCCCGAGCTATTGTGGCTCCTTGGTGCTAGTAGGAAAGTCGCTGAATTTGCTCCGAAAGCACGCGGTTACAGCTCTGCGTGGAGCAAACCTGCAGCTCCCCATGAGGCTGGTCTCCTGTCCTAACTGCAATTTCAATTGTCATTAACCCAGCTTCCTTCTACTTGGATCTCAATGTGTCTTGTTCAGTCTTTCAGCAAATCTGATGCTTTTCTCTACGTAGCGACGCCAATAGTGTGCTAAATGCTCTGCAAAACACCGTAAAAGATCCTTGTGGTCTCTACTGGTTGTGCTTTCTGGCTATAGAGAAGCGACCTAAATGTTTGATGGGTTTTTTTTCTTGGGTATCCCAAAAGATTCCAATCTCCTTACTGGAGGCTGTAATTTTTCCAGCGTGTTGAGCCACTGCGTTGTGCTGGTGGTTCCTTCTTGTCTTTGAGCAGAATTGCCATGGCTTCCTGCTCAAAGCGCGCTTCTGGTCCAGCACGCGGTGAACAAGACCAGTAAGGGATGGCTGATGTGCCAAGGAGAGGACAAACGACCGTAGGCTGGGAGCGCGTTTGCGACTCTGCGGCACCATCTGGGAATATCTTTTATGTTCACAGCCCTCAGATGGAGAAAATCCTCCGCGCCCTTTGCGAGGGAGTCCCTTGAGTTCTCTGCACATCTAAGAATTCATTTCTTTGAGGTTCTCTGTTTTTGTGGTTCAGTTGACCCTTCTTCTGTCCTCCTGGAGACTAGCAGCCTGCCTCTGCTGGGGGGCTGGGACTGACCCTGAAGCCCAGTCTCTCTAGAAGGGGTTCCCCTCTCCTTGGGGGTGGCTCAGCGTTGGGAGCCGCAGCCGGTGGTGGGGGAGAGTTCTGGCGTTGCTCTCAAGCCTGCTGCCTGGGCACTCCTGCCAGCTTCTGCTTTTCCCCTGTCTCATTCGAACCTCTGCATGTTCTCTGGTAGATGGTAGAGCGGTGTCAGTGAACAGATGGACGTCTGTAGAGCGCTGGCAGCCTGCAGCTTGCTTTGCCCTCCGCCAGCTTCCTCGTGCTCTGTGTTCACCACTCATTAACGATCCCGTCCTGAATACGAGCAACCCCTGAATTGCCTGGGAACTGATGAACTGAGTTATATTTGCTCAAACCTAATGCCTCTCCTTCTTTATTCCCACCCCTCATGGCGCAGCACCTCGGTTGAACCTTCTAGTTACGCTCTTCTCTCCAATTAAGGTGGCTTCCAAGAAGAAAGAACGCAAGCTCACGTCCGACGATGACCTCTCTGAGCAGGATGGAGACAACGGCAGGTTCTCCGACGATGAGGTCAGCTGTTCTTTGAACATCACGGATGAAATGAAGCGTATGTTTAATCAGCTGTGAGTATCATGGACAAGGTGGGGGAAATTTATTCTGAAATGCAGACTTAGTCCCAGAACACCTGAGCTGCCAGCACGGTACATACGTGAAGGTTTTCTGGAAGTTCAACTAAAATAAACTGATATTTTTTAAAATAAACTGATTTTTTTTTCCTCCCTTAAGTAGGGGGAACTACAGGGTTTATACAAAATACAAACATCTACTGCGCAATGTACAGTTTTACTATATGCTGTTAGAACAGTCGCAAAAGAAGAAATATGGAACAAAAAAAAAATACAAAACTTGAGTCTGTTCTGTATGTTTGGCTGAATAGGGAGGTGTCTAGAGTTTTGGAAAGAACCTCGCTGCTGTTTGGGCTGGATAGAATTTGGCAACGTCACTGAAAGCTCAGTTCAAAATGGATACAAACTTCTCCAGCGTTCTGCATGGTTTTCAGTTGAGCTGTAGGCAAGTGGCAGTGGTGGATCTGTCGGGAAGATCAGCCCTAGCGGCGGGCAGCAGTTGATAAATTCCAAGGATGTCGGTGTTGTAAAGAATTCCAAGAATGTCAGTGACTCGCTGCAAGGTCTGGTCTTCCAAACTGGAAGAATTACAATTTCTTTTGCCTAAAGCTTTATCCCAAATGGGAGCGTTAGGAGGTTTGGAGCAGCCGAGAAGAGACTCTGTGCACCTGGGTGCTGCACAAAGCATTCAGCAGCTGGTGGTGTGCCCGGCTGGTCTCCTCTCCTGGTCGAGCACTGATGGAGATGGCTGCAGCCTGGTGAGACTTTCCAGGGTCTCTGCTGTTTTCTTTTGCCGGAGAAAAGCCCCAGCAAGCGCCGTAGGTCTGACTTCCTTAGCATTTGAATGTGGGTGTCCTGTGCCAACTCCTGCAGCCGACTGCAGAGGGACGAATTCCCGCTGCTTTCCCACACAATGTAGGGCAGGATTTAACACCCAGGAGTACGCAAGAAATTCTCTAAGGAGCACTAGCTCCTCTTCTGCTGGCAGCTGTTGTGAAAAGTTCTGTTTTCGGGCTGCGTGTCTCTTTCTGCCCGAATTTCACATATAGGAGGACATGGTTTTTGCAAAAGTTATGGGTAACTCCTCTTGTTCGGACTCCTGTTTTAGATATCTTAGTAATATTCAGTGTAATAAATACAGATTTTTGACTTCTCCACTGCTAGAATTCAGTGTGACAGCAGATAGTGCATGGGCTTTTTAGAAAAGCAAGAGGCGAAAATTTAGCCACTAGGATGGTGATGCATTTAGTTTTTAGTTTTGTTCTTAAACCTGTCCTGCGATACCCAGTTTTTGTTGGCGCTGCTAATGAAATTCTTATCTCCTGGTCCTATTGCATGTGGCACAAAGTGCTGGAGGAGTCTTGTTGGTAACATGCCCATTGGGCTGATGTAGAAGAGCATTCAGGGCTTGTTGGAGATGGATGTTGGGGTTTGGGGGCTTTGTGCAGTAGGGAATACCAGCTTACAAACAGCTGAATAGCTTGCCTCGTTAACAGAAACAAAGCAACTGGCATTTCAGCTGTAATTAAGTGTCTGGGAGTAAAATGTCAAAATGCAGTTGCCTTTGAGCGGTGTGTGTGTCTGAAGGAAGCAGGACTCAGAGCCTTTGTGCTCTCCGACAGGGATAGTTCTTGCAAAAAAAAAACTGATTTCAAGAAATGAAATTGCAAAAGGCACAATCATGTATGTCCACGTTGATTGGGTTTTATCAAAATGATTTTTTTTAAAGTCATGCTGAGTACAGACAGGTAGCCTGGCTCTTCAGCCTCCTGAAGACAGCCCTGGGCTCGGCTTCCGGACTGAGATGTTATCTGCTGGAAAGGAAGTGAACTAAAGTAACAAAAATGCATCCATCTGAAATGAGCAGACGGCTTCTGGGAGCAATCTCAGCTTTTTGTCAGGGCTCCTTAAGAAGGACAAGAAGCAGCTACTAGTGTTCTGCTCTGCTGCTGTTCAAACAGAGAGAGACTCAAGTGCCTTCTGAAACTTTTCTTTATTGCCCAACTGAGCGTCCTAAAGCGGTTTGTCCAAATAACGGTGTGAAAGGCCACTCCTGCCACTGTTTGTCCTCACAGTGGCTGTAGCAGCATCTTTGTTGTTCGAGTCAACAATCAGGATTTACGCTCACCTGCGCATCGTTTTGGGGTTCAGTTTTTTCATAGCTGTTGCTTTCGAGAAGAATATTTTCCCTGCAGCACTTAAAAACATTGGCTGAGCTTCAACATGAAGGTCAGCAGGGAGTCTTCTAGTGGCTGTTTCTCGTTAAATTCCTCAAACTGTGTTTGGGCTGATTTTTTTCCCCATGTATGAAAAGAATAGTTGAAAACATTTTTGTGGTTTTGCAAACAGGGGAAACTGATGCGCAGCACCATCTGGAGGACAGCGCTAGGACTGGGTACTCGAACCAGGAACGCTTACAAGGGTCTTTTATTCTGCTCTGGGGTGGCAAAGAGCCCAGGAGCAAGGGACTTGGACAGTGGTAAAGCCTGTTTGTAAAAACCCTGAGGATTTTCAGCTGCTGCATTGTCTCCTCCATTCAGTTCTCATAGCCTCTTTTTTTCTAGAAGATGAATTGAAGAAGGGAGGGAGTGAGGCTGGAGGAGTTTTCACTAATGCTTTTGCTGTTATCTTAACAGTCGTGAGACCTTCGATTTTGATGACGACTGCGATAGTTTAACGTGGGAGGAGAATGAGGAAACGTTGCTTCTTTGGGAAGACTTCACAAACTGCAATCCTTCGATTGACCTCCAAGGAGAGGTGAGTTGATTCTTTTCTCAATCTCTCCTCTGCAGAAACTGCGTGTCCCTCAGCTGCTCTTTCAGCCATTCGAGCCTTCGGATGTTTGACTGGTGATCTAGTTTGCCACGCAAACTTGCTTTGATTTTAAAATCCTCTTGGTGCTTTCTCTATATAGTTGCTTTTCAGTCTGTGCGATCAGTTTATTTGCCAAACTTCATTCCTTCTGCTCCTTCTGAGTATTTAAAAGTATCGAGTGAATGTCCAAAGATCCGATGCATCTGGCTGTTAGAGGAGCATCACACAGTCTGTCACCCT
Organism: Pterocles gutturalis; assembly: GCF_000699245.1. Lineage (NCBI taxonomy): Eukaryota > Metazoa > Chordata > Aves > Pterocliformes > Pteroclidae > Pterocles > Pterocles gutturalis. The sequence goes on from NW_010140995.1 coordinate 30,268, forward strand.
GAGCAGTTGTTTATCTAAAGCCCTTTATCTTCAAAAGGTTGATTATAATTCACACTTGAATTGTCAGAATAGTGCAGATAGTGTGGGGGATGATTTTGCACAGTTTTTCTAGTGGGGAGGAAAATGAACTCAGTCTTGTCCGTGGAAGACGTTAGAGTACATCCAGCCCATCACAAAGCAGCTGTTGTTGCAGGGCTGTGGTAAAGCCTCTGAACCCGTGAGTCTCGTGCTTCCGTCGTCCCAGTCAATAGGAATCTCCTGGCGTGGTGGATAATAACCAGCTTGCTTTGAATCCCCGAGATCCCAGACCAAGTAAGCTGCTGGCTGCATGCTGCCTCATTCAGTGATCCTGAGCCTTTTTAAACAGCCCTAAAGAGACATTGAAACAGCAAGGTCTGGCTTTCTGCGGGTAGTCTGAAACGTGACGCTATCGTGTCACTCCTGAGCAGCCCGACAGCAGTAGGTAAGAAATAATCCTGCCTGCTGCCATCACGGCTGAGGGTAGAGATGCTGAGGCAGCACTCTGCTGAATATCATCTTGTGTTGACTGCCAGGGGTGTGTTAATTCACATCTTCCCATTTGTGCATCATCTGGAGTGCTCAGAAACTGCAGAGATTACTCCGAAGTGCTGGGAGTGCAGAAAGCGGCAGAGCGATACCGTGCAGCCGTGCGCTGGAATTAGCGACAGATGGATTTGCATTTACCCATGTGTGCACGTCTAAGCGCAGCTATCAGAGGAATAGCGCCGAACTCAGACCTTCCCTGCGAAAACTCTAAAGGTTTTAAGAAGCTTAAATCCTTCTCAATGAAAATTAGACAAGGAAAAGGGTAGATTTGGCTTGTAGATGGAGATGCAGAATAAAGACTTCTCCGTCTGCGCCTGGTCTTTAACATAGCGCTTTACACGCCTGAGTCTGCCTTCCACTGCCTTTATTCCTTTCAAGTTCTTACGCGCTGCCCTAGCCACCTTCTTTTACGACCTTCCTCCTTAAAGCGCTTCTGCATCAAAAGGATCAGTGGAATGATTCTTGTAACTCTAGGCTGGTTAGCCCGACGTCGGTACCAACCCTGATCCTGATAAAGCTCCCGCAGATGTGGCCAAAGGCTGGAAATATAATTAATGCTCATCAGTGCAGCTGCATTAAATTAATGATAATTTTTTTTTCTCGACAAGGGAGGTAGGTAGTAGCATGAAAGAGAGAACAGTGACATTGTTTGAGTCTCTTTGTGCGGTGCTCTCTGTTTTGTAGCCCAGGCTGTGCTGTCAATCCACAGCGGCGATGATACGGGAGCTGTTGGCTGGCAGGATGTTTCCTTTGGGACAGCATGTGTTCTTCTTACACGTGGTATTTCCATCAGTAGTGTGCTGGAGTGAGCTTGCTTTACCCAGCAGTTAAATGAAGAATTTCAATAGGAAGCGATGCGTGCAGAGCATGCATGGGAGGTAACGGAGACTGGAAGGGCTTGAGAGGAATAATACTGAGTCAGAAAATGAGAATTGCAGTCCAAAGCTGTAAGTAGTGGTGTGGTCAATGCAAGAAAAAATTATTTCATGGCTGGAGAGCAATTGCAATCTGTCTAAGTGTGATCAGGCTGTGAAAGGTTCAGGAAAATCCGTGGGTTTGGTTCTTGGGCATGCATCAGGTATCAGTGTTTAATTGCTGGAGCCTTGGTCTGTAGGTTCCTCCATCAGAGACTTTGTCTTTGTGCGTACAAAGCCATGGTTATGGTGCAAAAATATGTGTGTGGTATGCCAGTTTTAAGCAGCAGACTGCTCCTTGCTTGTGTAAAAATGTGTTAAAAAATCCTTGCATGGAAGAGACAACAACCTGCATTTCTGAGTGAGGTTAAATAGGAAAATCTGCTACACAATTCCTTGCTAGCTTCTTGCTAATCCTTTATGTTCTCCTTTCCCTTGCAGGAAGAACACTTGGGAAACTTGATCCACGAAACAGAGTCTTTCTTTAAAACGAGAGACAAAGAGTACCAAGAAACAATAGGGCAGATAGAGGTAAGGAAGCTGTTCACCACAATATGAATTATTTCTAATGGACAAAAGCAGACCCAGTGCTCAGGGCTGGTGGGCTCTTGCACATCTGCACACCCGCAGAGGGAAAGGTGGAAGGTCTGTTTATCTGGGCATGCAAAGGCATTTTCCTTTGACGTACCTTTGGGATTTTTTTCTAAATACCATTCTCTATACAGCACTGTTAGTAAGCATAAATCTGCAGCTGGTGGAGAGAGAACCTTCAGAATAACGAGGGTAAAACACACTATTATTTTTTTTTCCCCTTCATTTGTCTTGCATATCCACTGCCACACTTTACAAGACATGATCTCGGAGGTTGCCAGACGCAACAGCCGCAGCTTCTCAAAATCGTTGCCCTGCTTAGAATGTGCTTTCATTAATTACCGTGTGTTGATAAACAAGGTGCCAAGCAGCAGAAAAAAACTTGAGGGCTGTTTAAAAACAGCGTTGAGCTCTGATTAAAATACACTTCATAAGGTGATGAATACATTGTCAGCACACAACATTGGGGTTAAACATCTTTTCTGGATGGGCAGCTTTAGCATCCCCACTAGTCTGTAAAATCCTGGGAGAAGCTGGTAGCAACTCGCCCCTTAGGCTGATTATTTTCTCTTCTTTCTTACAGCTGGAATTGGCCACAGCCAAGAGTGACATGAATCGGCACCTTCATGAATATATGGAAATGTGTAGCATGAAAAGGGGCCTGGATGTGCAGATGGAAACCTGTCGAAGGCTTATCAAAGGCTCAGCCGACAGGTAAGAAGATCTTGCTGTTCTGCCTGGGGTGCTTTAAGAATTTCTTTTGCTCTTGTTTCCTGCCAAGTTGTTCTAAAGGCAATAGTATCGCTTTGTCCGAAAGCTTTGTCCTTTAGATAATCTTCGTTTGTTCAGGGTCAAATATCAGTCTTAGAAGTAACCTTGGAATATCGTGTAGGTTCCTACACACAGTAGCAACTTGAAAGGATTCAGCACCTGTTGGTAAAAACAGGGACCTCTGACTTGGGTGGATGCTGAGTCCTAACATCATAGATCTAGAACTCTTGAACAAAAGCCCAGATTAAATCTTGGCTGGGGGCTTACATGAAGAACTTGGGTTTTAATTTTCTGATGTGTTAAGAACCCTCTACTATGGGGGATTTTTCTTACATCTTGCCCACCCCCAGTACACATCCTGGCTTAAAAGAAGAAGAAGATAAAGTTTTTTGAGTTTTCAAGACTCTACGTGTTGTGGATGGTGAGAGTCTCTGTAGGATGTTCGTTGGACTTAGTTTCCACTTCCCCATCCGTAGGGCAGCCTTTATATTTCTGTAGGAGACAGCAGGGGTGGGGTGGCAGCACACTTAAATTTCCAAAAAAAATTACGGTAAACCCCAAGTTTAATGTTAATAAAGGATATTTTAAATTGTTTTAGGAAGCGAAAGTGACCATTTTCTTTAAAGGTTCCTTTTCTTTTTCCTTCTCTCATTGATATTTAATTCTTTGTCTAAACCTTTCTTGGAATTTTTCTACAGAAATTCTCCATCTCCCAGCTCCGTAGCCAGCAGTGACTCAGGAAACACAGATGACATTCAGGATGAGTTGGACAGAGAGACGGATGTGGAGCCCATGGTCAGCTGATACGTAGCTGGAGCATTGCAGTGAAAGGGAAGATAGAAGAAAAGATTAAAAACCAATACACTGCTGGGAGAAAAAAAAAAAAAAAGAAAAAAAAAAGCCCAAACCAAAACCAAATTGTAAGCCCTTGCAGAGGGTTTCTAAGGACTCATTCCTACACGCATCCCCACCCCACTCAAGGATTGGTGCTGTAAATTTCTATTGTTCTACAAATCATAAATGCAGAGTCCTGTAAGAAAACACGGTGTTTTAATTGTGCCTTTGCCCCAAGCTGAGCCACTTTGAGCTCCAATGGAATCTTAATAGCAGGTGTTTTTATAAAAAAAAAAAAAAATTATTTAAAAAAAAAAATCCTGGTAGCAGCATAGAAGGGTGCTGGAACAAAGGCTGTGGGTATTTCAATAAGCTCACGGTTTTATTGAACTACTGCACTGATTGGCAAAAGGAACGCTGACAAAACAAGAAGCGAACCCAATTATGGTCCAATTACCAACGGCTGGCCCAAAAAAAGGAATGCCTCCAAATTGAACTGTAAACATTTAAAAACAATAGCGGGTTTAGAGACAGCTTTTAGGATTAAGCAGTTATACAATATTAAAAGGGATTTCTTCCTTCCGGCTTTCTGAGCGAAGGAACCTTTGAGATTCGTACAGGATTTCTGCTAGACTCCAGAATTGGGAGAAGCGGGTCTCAGCTCGGTGGCAAAGCAGGTGGACAAAGGAGGGTTCAGTGGGGTGGGACTATCACAGATAATCGACTATGCAAAAAAAAAAAACCACAAAACAACAACAAAAAAAAAAGCTCGCCTTATTTATATGGAATGTTCGGTCCCTGCTGGGCTGCAGTTATCTCTTGGGAAAAGGAAAGCTAAAACCACATTTGCACATGGTAGTTATCGGTAGAGCTTCTTGTGAGGAGTGTCAATGCCTTTGTTTCCAGGGATTGGGTTAAGAGGGGAATCAGCCCTTCAGTTCCCACCTTGGTTTGTTGTTTTCTTTTTTCAGGAATTTTTTTTTTTTTTTTTTCAACCATAGCGTTTGCAGATTTTACTTTGCTGACAGGGAGATAACTCCGTTTTATGCTGCTTTCAGTGATGTTTAGAGTGGGATAGTTGAAGCATCAGGAGAAACCGATGTGCGGTGGTGGAGATGGAAGCTTGAGACGTGACGTTGGGAGAGTTCCAGACCACTGTTCTGCAGAAAACGTCGGGAAAATACCGTAATCCTTTTTAGGGCGTAGCAGAATGAATCCCAAACTACTGCCGCCCTAGAATGAGGGAAGAACAGCCACGTGCTTTCTCTGGGAGAAAGTGAGAACACCTCGCCTTTGTCAATCCTTCTGTATTTTTACGCAGGAGAAAGCAGCATCAAAAGTCGCATCACTTGGTGGCATTTGAGGAAACTCTGTGGCATCATCAAGCTGTTCACGGTTATAACGGGAATTGTAGCACCTCAGCCAGGTAAAAACAGGGTATAAACCTCAGCCAGTAAATTTTTGGGGTTTTTTTGTGTTGTTTTTTTTTTTTTTGACCAAGACTGACAGTGTAGTTAATACTGCCTAGAGGTAACTGTGGAGCTAACGAGCAGTTGCAAGACTTGGAGTAAATATCAAATGTATTTTTTTTTTTTTTTTTCCCCTGGCAGGAAGGTTAGAAACTGCAATGTAGGAGCAGGGCTAGGACTGGCCAGGGAAATACCCGATGTAAGCACGCTCGCAGCGTTAGGTGAAGGTAAGCTGGCCAATCCTTGCAGCTTCCTGAGTATTGGCTCCAAGCCTCTCTGACGTATTGATCTGGAATCAGCGGAGCTGCGTTGGAAGCATCCAGCCAGTATAGATCAGTGTTGCTTTCTTCCAAAAAGCGCACAAATGTCTCGGCAGACGGCGCGTTGCTGGGCAGAAATGCCTCTGCAGAGGGGCAGGACCTCGGAGGGTTTCCGCTGGCGCTGTCACGGCGGGTGCAGGAATGGGTTTCGTCGCTGTTCAGATCCATCTGCTTGGACACCACGGTGATTTTAGGGCAGGTGAATCAAAGGGGCTCCTGGTGTTTTCCAGAGTGGGGAAGAGCACTGCGATGATCCATCTGGATCCACAACGGGGAGGTCACGGTCCACAATTCTTCTGCCCAAGAAAATAGCTCCAAGGAGATCCTTGTGGTTTCCTTCCTGGTTGAAATACTCAGTGCAGGTATTCGTAGAGTAGCTAGCAACTTCTTGGTTCTCGTGGTGTGGGTTAGGGGCTCGTTCAAACCCTGCTTCATCATGTCAATGTAGATAACTTTCCTCCGGAAAAGAAACCGTGTTCCCAAGTGCTCGTTGCTGTTCTTAGGTGGCCAAAGTGGGAACTCTCACGTTCACTAGGGCTGCAAGTTGGGGTGGGTGGGGGCAAGAGATGGGAGTTGTTTTTTTTTTGAGGGGGTAGGATTGCATGTTTTCAATCAAGTACTCTGAAGGTTTTCAAGCCTGTATGAGGTTCAGCTGCTAAGAGGTAGTTTCTCACCAGGCTGAGAAACCATCTGCCAAAGCCCAGTGGCTGGAATGCTGTAGTGACTCTGGTGGAGGCATCGGTAAGCAATCGACTCGCACGGTGAAGCGGCCTCGTCGGAGGCTGTGTTCAGCAATCCTGAATTAGGAAATGCTCGTTGGTACTGGAGAAATTGAACGGCCGTTCAGCTTAGCTGCTGGTTTGTGGTTTGGTTTTTTTTTTTTTTTTTTTTTTCTCTTTAAAACTCAGTGTCCTGGTAGAAAAAATCCTGAGTGATCTTGAAACTAGCAGCTGGTATGTGGAGGGTAGGGAAGAATATCCTCGGTTTGACAGCGAGAAGCAGGAATTTGGCTGTCGAAACAAGCCGTACCCTCCAGGGTATCTCATAGCCAGAATTATGGGGAGCATCTGTCACGGGGTGGCATTTGTCGGGAAGCGTAAGGGACGTGGGTCTATAGTAGCGGGTGGAGAAATAACGCGTACGGTGGTGATGTGTCTGAGGGTAATTGCCGTGGTCGTTGGTGTCTATTTCTTATAACCACATGTAATCCATTTTTCAAGAAGCAGCGGCGTTTTCCTACTTGGGACGGGGTTTTATTTTCCTGTAGGCTGGATAGGACTCGGTGGATCGACCTCTCGGGAGTTACTAGGGTTGGTCCGAGAGCGTGTCCCTAGGTCTGCGGTTTAGTTTCAAGCAATGCTGCTGATGTAGGTGACAGTGGTCCTGGTCTGTTTGCGTAGAACCACTCTGTAGAAACCAGATCAAAAGCTTTGCCAGAAAAAAAAAAAAAAAAAAAAATTGTGAAAATGCTGGAAATGATTTTGATGACCTCTTTCGTTTTCCTTTGTAAAGCTGTAAATACTTTATTTTTGTTTTCTATTCTTAAGGCGGTGTCATATTGACACTTTTTTTAGACTTACAATCAGAAAATCCCCCTCATTGTTTCTCATTTTTTAAAAGGGGATTTCAAGGAAGCAAATTTTTTTGCTTGTTAGCAGTGTAATAATAGATCAAATTCTTAAAAAAAAAAAAAAAAAAAGGGTTTGTACAAAAAAATGTTTTCGGTAAACAAATGGCAATTGCTTTTGTGGATGCATGTTGTTCAAAGATGTCCAAAGAATAACGTGGTACAAACCTTTTTTTCAAAGACTTAGTATAAATTATCGTATTAGTTCACACAACAAAAAAAAGAAAATTCTTTAAAAAAAAAAAAGTGTCTGGGGGGGAATGTAATGAAACTCATCTAAGCTAAACGTGTAATCTATTTATAAAAATCACAGTATATATTCTATTTTTCTTAGAGGTTTTTAAAGTGCAAACAGAATTCTGTTAGCAAATGCAATTATTCCCTTGTCAAGTCTCTTCTGCTCTGATGGGACTCCACGTTCGCAAAGGGTTTCGAGCGACAAGGTGGAAACAACGGAACAGGTTTGGCTGTGAAGCGCTCACCCATCCTCGGAGCAAGAGGGGTGGGAAGAACAACGGGCTGACAGCTTTTCTGCCACTGCAGAATTACTGCTGGGTTTTTTTTTTCCTTCCCCTGATTGCGAAGCATTCTGCTGGACCTAAATACCAGGGGGTGATGGCAGCCCAGCAGATGTAAAACCTGCCCCAGGGTGGGTTTGGTGTCCTAGCTGCTGGGAGAGGAATTGTGTTGATCTACACCCGCTATCAATCGGAATTAATTCGATGAAACAAAATAATAGATCAGAATTGTGCTTCGGTATTCATCACTTATTTAATTTTTGGTTTGCATGCCAGCAAAAATACAAATTTTGGGTCATTGGTCCAAGGTTGGCGGAGGAAAAGCCAAAAAGCCGCGGCGATGGGTGGGTGCTCACAGCCTTGCCGCAGCGCCGCCGTCTCGGCAAAGCGGCGATTTCCTGATGGTCCCCTTGGCGCTGGAAAAACGGGGAAGAATGTTTGTGTTGGGAAGTCTTTGCTTGTGGTTGACGTTTGAGAGCCGAATGTTGAAAGCAGGATTGATCACGGCGAAATTAAGCAATGATAGTGCTTCCGCGGTGGCAGAACACCCTGATGAGTATTTTCCACATTTTGCTTCAGGACTTCTGGGTTTTTACTTATTTTTTTTTTTTTTTTGCACTGGTCCAGGACTTGGTTGCAGGGGAACACGCAGGTTTTCAAAAATCTTTGCCTTCAGTGTTAAATCACCCCAATGCTTGATTTTAGGCTTTGACTAGAATGTCACTTGTGTCTGTTTGAGTTTTCAATGAGAAATTGCCAACGGAGGCAACACGTCGTATCCTGGTGGTGTTCGTGCTGGTTTTAGAGGTGAACTGGAACCACCACCTGCCCAATTCCCAGCTCAGCCCCTTGCCAGCCCGTTTCTGGGGAGGGGAACGCTGAAGGCTTGAAGCCAAGCCGTTGGCAGAGTAGTGAAGAAACACTTGGTTCTTTCTTTTTGTCTGTTTTTTGTGCGTGGTTCAGTGTCTTAAGACCCTTCCGCGTTTGCGGGAGCCTTGCCAAGCTTCTCTTTTGAAGAAGCAACAAATTGTCTTCAAGAAGTGGGGATTGGGTTCTTCCCAAAATCTCGATTCCCTCCTGAGGCACTCCAACCTGTCTCCTTTGGCAGCAGAACACCCCGGTACCACCGTGCCACGAACCCAACCCCTGCGGTTTGTCCAACTGTGCAGATTTCAGCCAAAATCCTAATTATTTTTTTTTTTATTCTAAAGGATTGAGGATGATTAAAAGCTCGGTCACTAGACACACTTCTTGTATAACGTGGTTTCACCAATTCAACCCTTGCCTTGCGGCTAAAGCGTCCGTAGCTAAGTTCTGCCAAAAAAAAAAAAAAAGATCATTTATTATTTAAGGTGTTTAAGCGGAGGGTACTGATGACACTTTCCCCATGCTGTGTCACTTCGCGTCGGTTCCTCTTAGGTCATGTAAGAATTTCTTTTGATACACATGAAAACAGACTACTGATCAGTGTGGAAACGAACCTGTTTACCGGACTGTTGTAAATATTGTGCTTTCTATTCTGTATATCAGCTTCTTTTAAAGAAAAAAAAAGACTGAACTGATTGATGCTATTTGATCTCTGGTGAGAAAAAGGACGAAGGATGAACCAGCTTGCTCCGGAGTCGAGATGTAAATTGATTTTTTTTTTTCTCTGTGGCTGGAAGTCCTGGATATTTGCAAGGAGACCAAATGGTACCCGCACTTCCTGGCGGTGGATTTGGGACCATCAAAGGCTTGGGAAATTAATCCACTGGAGCAGGGGCACCGAGGAGCACCCGCAGCGAGAGCCAGAAGCATTCGCACTCCTCTCAGTTCCGCCGGATTATCTCCATTTCCCTTTTTTAGTGCCAAAACCCACCCCA
>NW_010140996.1:0-57378 GCF_000699245.1 Pterocles gutturalis
AGGTCACAGCTGTTCTGTTGCACAATGGCGTCCAGCTCCTCTTGCTTGTTGCGCATACTGCGTGCATTAGTGTAGATGCACTTGAGCTGAACTGTTGAATACGCTCCTACCCTCAGCATGGCACTCCTAGGTTTGTCTGTAATGGGCCTGGTAATTTCCCCTTCCCATTTATGAGGCAATTTAGAGCCATAAGCATTAGGTTCTTGAGTTTTAAAAACAGGAGAGTACACAAAATTTCTGTTCTCATTTTTTAGAGAACATCTCAAGTGACATGCCTTATGGACCTTAGTCAAGGACTGGTTTATGGTTGTTCTGGCCCAGGATGCTATTATCAGCTAGCTCAAAAGTACTTTATGCTCTAGATTAACTAAGAATTGCTAAGGCATCCAGAGCATCTGCACCTCTTGCTCAGTGAAAAGCGAACAACCTTTGCTGGTTATCTTTCTGGTTCTTTTAGTGGTGAAATGAAGGGGAGGGGAAGATCTTGGGTCAGGCAAGGAGCTGTGTCCTCCACTCACCACACTTCCCTCTTGAGTGGGAAAAATTCAGATACCCCTAGTCTCCACCTGCTTGATTTCCCCTGGGATCTATATGGCATTTCATACCATCTACCCCCTCTCCCTGTCCAAATATGGTGGTAACCATCTTACCTGCGTGTGAGAGAGCCAGAGATCCCTTCCCATGAAGTGTCCTCCTGTTGTTCCCCATTTCCCCAGAAAGTCATGTCTGTATTACTGTGGGTTTGGCATTTGTTTTGGGTTTTTTAAGTTTATGAGGTCATATCTGAATTTAATATGAAGTTTTCTGTCTAATGCAACTGATCTCCTGAAACTCAGAGATGCTAGCACCCACTGAGGTCTGTAGGGTTATCCTTGGGATTATACATACGCTTGCATTTTGTGCAAAACCTCACAGGATTGAGATCTTGGTTGTTTTTTTCATCCTTCTAAGGTTTGTTTTTTTTTTAAAACTTGTGCTAAGCAAGATTATTACTTTAAACAGTGTGATGAAGCAACTGTGTAAACTAGCAGTGTTAGCAGCTGTGGATGAAAGCAAGATTACAAGTGTGAAACCTGTGACTGACCTCCTTCTGAACTCTCTGAGAATTTATCAGCAAGTATGCTGTAACTAGAAATGTCCTCTGATGTAACTGCAATTTAACAGACTTTTTTATTTTTTCTTTGTTAATACTTTCAGGATTAAAATATTGAGATATCAATAGGATTTTGCTGCTGGGCGGGGGGAGGGGAAAGCAACAATATGGTAGTGGCTCATTAAAAGCAATGCACCTCGGAATTACTGGGGCCATTCAGTGGCAGGCTGGAGGAGAGTAACGGGATTTTGCCGTATTGCAGTGTTCACATGTCTCTGCCAGACTTAATGCATAAGCAATTATGAGAATTAAGGGGACTGATACTGCCCCATTAAAGATACACGTGCTTATTTTTAAAAGAATGACTTGTTATGCCCTGTCTTAAATAGTGGGAGTTGATTTACAGGGAAAATTTTTCACGTGGCAGTGAAATACAACAGCTTCCTCTGGAGGATTTAATTTGTAGGGAATTTCAGAGATTTTTCTTTAAAACCAAGCAACCAAACAGCATATCTTTTACTAGATAGTTTGGTTGCATATTTTATTCATGTTTTATTGAGATTGTGATAAAGCTGTAAAAAGCCAGCCAGGCCAGAGAAGGAAGAGACCTCACGAAACTTTCAGATTCTTCCCAGCAGATCCTCCTGGCTCTCGCTTCCCTCCCAGAGTGATGTTGATTTCTCTTCAACAAGCGACACATCACTAGACACATAAAAATGCAAAACACTCAGCTGTTCTTATCAAATTCAGTGCTGCTAGACAAATTGCATTGAAGGAGCAGCTTTTGCCAAGAATGTAGATCCAGGCTGAGGAGCGGAGGAGGAAAAGCAGCATGTACCAGTCAGATGCCTAAACCCTTTTCAACATACTCTGTCCTTTCTGCAGCGATGCAGCAGGGCTGACACAGCTCATTTCTCCATAAGAGACTGTCTTTCCAGTTCATGGCTGATATCATTGAGGGCAGCATGCCTCCTCTAGCAGGCTTCTGCAGTGACCTGAGTATCCCCTTTGCAGTTCCTCTGGTGTGGAAAGGTCTGCTTCCAGGGAGCATAAAGTTTTTGGTTTTGAAGCATTCAGTTAAATAAACTCTAGGATTCATGAGGAAGTACCTTAATGAATGGCAGCCGTGCTGGACCTTACTAATGGAAGCATCCACCTGCAGCGTGAAGCTTAAGTGGGTACAAAAGAGAGCTGCCCTTGTACATGAAGCTGAAATTTATCCTTGCGGAAAATGAGGATCACATCTGTCATCTCCTTAGGAAAGCTCATAGTAATCTCTCTGTCACAAAGCAACATGCAAAATACAGGCCGGCTACCTTTCAACACTTCGTAACACAAACTAGTGGGCTGACATGGAGTGCCTTGATTCTTTCGGCTTTTTCTCAGGAGGGCACAGGACAGATGAAATATGAAGCAGGCAAGACTGGCCATCCCTAATTTAAAATGTGTGAGACACTAACCCGTATATTTTTTCTTCCAAAAATTATTTGTATGTGTGGGCTTGTGACTTGCCAATGGTTAGGCAGGATATGTTTGTATTCTTAAAAACAGCTTTTGCATGGTGATGAGCCTGTAAAGAAACATTTGTGAGATATAAATAATAAAAAGGTTGTTTTGTTGAATGCCTGCTTCAGCCATTCCTTGAGGACATTTTAAAAATGTTCCCTTGCTCCACTTATCTTGGCTAAGTGGTTTACAGGAAGGATTATTTTAGCTGTAATACAGAAATGCTGATCAGTGGTACAATTCAATAATCCAAATGAGGATTTAGTTCAGCTGCATAATGCTTTTGTGTCAGGGAAGATCACCAGTGAAGGTGTTTAGTCTGCAAAAAAGGCAAGCCTTTCTGCAAAGGCAATTTTGTTACCCTGGTGGCGTAGATGATGCTTAGCATATCTTTCTGTGCAGGGCCATAGGCATGATGGGTAGATAGAAATAGTGGCAGTATGTTTCTGTGGTGGAAAAATCCACAAAACATAAGTGAAAATTGTATCTGAATTTGACAGAAAACCCCAAAAACACTTCAGGTGCCCCAGCACGTGCAGTCTCAGCCTTTATGGTTTATACATAACAAAGGAAAGCCATATGCAGTGTTTTGGAGGGGACCAGGGTTTTGAAAGCAGGGAGGGTAACGTGGCATTGTACGTGGCGTTGGCTTTTCACCTTCATCCCTGCGACCTCTCTGGGGTGCTGGGGAGGGGAGAGGGAAGCACTCTTTGCCTGTAATTGCTGTGGGTAGCATGCATGAGGGGAGAGAAAGATAAGGAAAAAAATCTATTCTGCACAGGGTGAGATGTGCAGGCAGCAACTCTGGAGCCTGTGTCACAAACGAGTTCCCTGGCACTGGCACACTGAGAAGCATATGTCCTCCATTACTTAGAAGGCATGGCTTGCTCTGGGGAATTGTATGTTTGTGGTTACAAGAAACCCAATTAGTTATACTCTTTTTTGTTTCTTCTTGATTGGAACATTTTAATGGAAGAGTTGAAGAAGAAAAAGGGGCAATGGAGGATGTATGGTGATTCAGAATAGGATGGTGCAGGAAGATGCAATGCCAATAGTGTTGGTCCCAGTTAGTCTTCTCCTAATATGAGAGTACATGTGGGATCCAGGCTGTGCCCAATGGAGAGGAAACACGAGTTGTATTGTGCTTCTAGTTACATCCTTGTAAAACAGAAATAAGCAGGCACAGGACCTTATAGAAGGATTTAAGTCAGTTTGCCATTTGACCTATATTTAGGGAATATTTTTAAATTAGGTGAGAATGCAAATAGGTATTTGAAAGGACCTCCTGTCCCTCCATCCCAGTCAGAGGGAACACGCAGTATGCAGACAACAGTGAAGGAATGATATCTGAAGTCAAAGATCTGCATTTGGCAAAACTGGCACTTAGCATGTGTCTTATTTAAGAAAAAAGCATGACCAACTTCTTTTGTTAATAATGAAACTTTGATTTAGATAGACTAAATGAGTAGGACAGACAGAGTCCTGGTGAAGTTTTTCATGTACCCATCTAGGTTTTTCGCCTAGCGGGGCAGATACACCTGACCAAGCCAGCCATCCCTTTTTCATTGGCCTGGGTTAGAATAGAAGAAGCCATGAATATTTTCAAGAGGAAATGCGGGTACTTGGCAGGACTGCCATGCTGCCCTGCCACCTGCTCTAGCAGGCTGGCAGAGTGTTTTACCCCAGCCGCAGTGGCTGTGTTGGGCTTTTTTTTCCTGTGTTTTGTTTTGTTTTGTTTTGTTTTTTTTTAATTCATTCTGCTTTAAGTATAAATTTGTTTGTTTGTTCCCATCAAGATCAATTTAACTTCAATAAGTTGGTAACAGCTTGAGTACAGAAAGACTTTGTTAAGAGATCCACACCCTCACACACACAGTCCACACATGACCTGATGAATATAGACCCAGCTATTTTTTTACGAGCAGTAAACATGACAGCAGTCTCTCACAAAGAGCCTGACTGCTCAGTTCTGATGGTTCTTGCAATACTATTTTAACTCGAAAAATGGTATACAGTAAAAAGCTTGTGCTCCTATAAAGAGACAGAAAAGCACAATTTCAATAAAAACCAAAACACTGGAAACAGCTCATCTCATAAGTGATGTAGCCTTTGAAGCAGTGAGATTTGTTTGCTTTGCCATGTCTCAAAGAGATAAAGTTGTACAAATCTAGAAATGGGATTCAGATCGCTTGTTTCTCCATTGTGTTCCCTAAGCACAAGACTGCCTTTACTCCACATCCCAAGAAATGTATATATTAAAAGAAACCAAAGCAGTGCTCAAAAAGCATTTAAGTAGCAGTAGTTGGGACAGATTTGCTACTGTGGAGGTCTACTGCCCACCTCTTTACTGTGTTTTCTGAGATTTTGACCTCAGTACATCGTGGTGACCAGTTTAGCTCAGGAAACTGAAGTGCCAGTCTGGGAAAATTAAGATTCCCCCAAAGGTATTTGTTTTCAGAAACGAGTGGTTAAAGGGAGAATAAACAGCCTCTCAGCCCACCTGTCTTCTTCAACAAAAAATATTATTATCCTTCTAGTTAGCACCAATTTAGCTTTTACAAATGCAAAGGAAACACAAAGGGTACCATAGCAATCCAAAACCACCATACAGTTTGTTTTCCAATTTTGTCATTCCACAGCTTGCACAAAGAGCAATTTTCTGTCTGGTGTCTGAGCAAAAGTAGAAGTCTTGTGTTCTGGTCTCAGTTTTGTAAATGACCCTTTGGTCCCACAGGGCATAGGCATTTCTGTCACTCTTTTAGTTATGTACTCCTCCTTCTCATAGCTCCGTAAGATGCTTTTTCCTTTGCACTTAGTCCCCTGCGTATTGACTTGGCATTTCATATTGCTAAGAGGCTCCTGTGGAAAGCATGTAGAGTCTGGAGGGTGCACCTCACTGGTGAACCTCAAAGCGATGCTCAGGTGAGGTCAGTGCAGGGACCTTTGGTGAAGCATACTCACTGCCTTCTGGCCTGGGTGCTGTTCAGTCTTCTTCTGAGTGTCTCAGGAGAGTCACAGGATGGGTGTGATGGAGATGGGTAACGGTGCACCTCCGCCCTGGTGTGTAGTGTGGCATAGAATTGGCTAATCTGATTTCCAGACCTGCACTGCCTGCAGCCCAACATATTTTTTTTTTAAGTTTCTCAGTCAGCAGCACCAGAAGAGGAGTAAAGGAGGGTGTGATCTGCCAGTTCATGCACCCAAAACCAATCCTACTAACAATTTGTGGAAAGAGGGTGTTTGTTATAAAACAGTGGTATTTAAAAATGTAGCTATGAACCATTGTTGGCCAGTTTTAGGGTTTTTTTGGAATGGAAGAAAGAAACATTCTATAATTTTTTAAACAAATAATTTAATTCCCAGGAGTGTTTAAACAGAAATGTAATTAATCTGAATAGTGGTAACAGATTAAATCAGTTAACAAGGGCATAGAGGTTGTTTACCCCTTTTTTTTTAAAGTAACTATTTTAAAACAATTACCCTTTGTTAGTATTTCACTGTTAGAATTAGGCCAATGTTGTGGGGTTTATGGGTAATTCTTTGATATCATATTTTTATCTTTCTGTTGGTTGTGGTAAAAAGATATCAACCTACCACTTGCTAACTTTTATCCAAGATTACATTAGATCCATTTAAATTTTACATAGTCACAGCAGGATCGCATCACTGGTTGTTCTGTGCCATGGAATGAGAAGAAGAGTAATTTTACAGTGAGGTCGTTCACTATGAACACTGAGGAGCAATTTGAGAGGGGAACTACAGGATTGAAATAGACAATTCCTATATGATAAGAGTTAAGAGTCCCTCAGCCTGCTGTAACATGTATTTTTTGCTTGCTATCTCAGTTCCCCTGTTGACACCCATAATGGCTGTAATGTGGTTTTGGATTTGCATTGGTGCTGTTGGGTGCATGATGCTGCTTTTTTCCCCATTATCTTTATTTCCTTTTCCTTCCCCTTCTGAACCCCAACTTGTCTCTCAGCTCCCAATGACTGGATTTTCTCAACTTCCTGAATTTTAAAAGCCTTCCCCTTGTGATGAGATCCAAACTAACTGGGACGGTTTTATGATACTATGCCATTACATAACCAAAGGCCATAGTTTCTGTTTTTAAAGACTGTATGTTTACACTGGTCTTGGCAAAAGCCTCTGGCCACTTACAACAATGTCTCCCAGCTGACTGCATAAAGGCAAGCAGCAACTGTATTTTGGGAGACTTATTAAGGCTCCTTCTGTATTTGTTGTTTTCTCCTGATGGTTCAGCTCTGATGACGAACTCCTTACCAGAACTTCTCCTTTTGTTAAAAAGGAGAAAAAAGCAATTGTGGTTCAGAGAAAAGTTACAGATTTGACTGGGGTGCAGTTTAAAAGCTCAGAAACTTGTCAGTGAAGAGAGTCAAAAAAGCAACTCTCTTTGAAACCTGATTAAAGAATTTCCCCTTCGTCAGTCTAACTGTAAGTGTAAATAAAACTGTAAATATAAACAGAAGAGTAAGTCTCTTTGGGAGGAACCAAATAAAACCAACTGCAGTCTTTGCTCAACTAAACCATTACAAACCCAAGGTTCATTCCATGGAAATCAGGACAGAGAGTAGTCTTCAGAGTGACAAAACCAAGATGTCCCAGGGGTATGAGCTATACAGTTCTGCGGAGGCAAGGGAAAAGCTGACTCAATGCCTTGGCGTTCAAACCATACACAAAATAGCTCCATCTTATGCGTCTTCCTTGCTGGAGGGGGATCTGGGAGATGAATGCCATGCTCTTGCTCTATTTGTTTTACAGTATTTACATGTCTGTCTTGTAAAGACATGCTTGTGTCTGGAGGGCTGGGCCAAGGCTGTCCTTCCAGGGAGTACACAAATCTGGGGATATGTCTCTTAAAAGTAGCAATGCCACTCATTGAATGTGGTAGGGGCAGATAAAGCCTTTCCAAGGGAGTTAGTTAGAAGGCATAAAACTTGGGCACTGCTATTGACTACAGGGACCTGCTGCAAGATGTGACCATTCCTTGCAAACCTCCTGGCTTTTCAAGGTTTGTGACAGCTAAGCAGTCGGCTTTTACTTGTTTCTGCTACTGCTCTGTGCTACATAACAGGTTGTTATTGCAGTTTAAAAGCTAGGAAAAGGCATCCAAGAGTGCTGTTAACTTGGAAAACAGGAATGTTTCCTTATTTTCCCAGAAGATATGATATCTTGACTTTTGAATTATTTTTTTACTAACCACGTTTCCTGTAAAGTTGCGTGTGATGGTATTTCAAATTGAATTTAGAAAAATAGAACCCTTTTCCTCCACCCCCTCATTAGAGAAAACCATCTGCACAGTTTGATGACCTATTTTCATTTATTCAGGAACTTGTGAGAAATCCTGCCTTGCCCAAGTACTCAGGCTCTTAAAAAAGTCTAGTTTTTGAGATCATAGCTTTCTTTGTGTAAAATCCTATTTAGTTTGTGGATTAGTCACCCAAGTAACCTAATCCACATGCTAAAGTTCTCATATAATTGAGAAATACTAAGTAGAAGAGCTGATATTTTTATTTTAACTGAACTTAATTTCTCACCTTGCATTTTTATTTTATTAAATGCAATACCCAAAGTAGTGATTTGGCCCTTTAATGTATGTTTTTTTTAAAAGTACAAGTACTTTTAAACCTGATGGTGCTAAACCACTACCCCCTTCAAATGCATTTAATTTTGAATTATGGTAGTTGTGCGTTTCTGCATGCAGTGGACAGCTTGATAACGTTGTCAGCAAGGTTTTCCAGTTGAGACCTTCTGTAAGAGATACTGTGCAATAGGCCTGGGAAAATTTGCAACACACATAATAACACCCCTAGGAATTTTTATTCCAGTAGTAGTAAAAGGCAGTCTATTCCGAACATGGAAATATTTCAGAACATTATCAGAAGTCCTCTACAGCTTCTAATGTATTTAGAGGTTCAGAATTTCTCATATTGTGGTTTTCATTCTGTTAGTCTAAGGACTAGAGCTGGTAGCTGTCCTGCACATGTAAGCATAAGGGTGAGGTGACCCGAATTTTAAAAATATTTGTTTTTTTCTTAACCTAGAATAACAGAGTTGATTGGATACCATCCAGAGGAGCTGCTGGGCCGTTCAGCATATGAGTTCTACCATGCCTTGGACTCAGAGAGTATGACCAAGAGTCACCAGAACTGTAAGTCACATTCTTATTTTTCTTCATAGTTTGCACATAAAGCACAGCTTGCAGGTACCTCAATAGGTAGTTGAAAATACAAATGCACTTTGTGTGCAGATATTCTCTGAGAACAGTATTTTTGCTTTGCAAGAAAGCTCACAGGTTACCATGCTTGTCTAGCTAAGACCTGCTGCTGCTATTTCCAGACATCTGATTTTTGCCATAATTAAGACTAAACTTGGATGGTAGAGAAGGAGAATCACTGTCTCTCAAAGGGATAGTACAAGGATCAGCTGAAAATTTGAAAAGCTGAGTTAGGCAGTGCTAGCCTGGTGAAAAGTGCATTTACTGGTGGCATTATCCTTCCAGTGTGCTGTTGGGCTCAGCAGGAAAGCAGCTGTAAAGGGTAATAGGTAATATTCCAGTGTATTTTTGAATGTATTCTTTCTGCTACCAATTAACAGCTCTCTTCCCCACCCAAAACAGATGTGCAAGGAGACTTTTGAAAAGGGATATTAATTATACAAATAATATATACTGCCAGGAACAGCTGCTGCTTTTTATTCTTATGCCTATGTGAACTGTCAGTTGTAGCTGTTTGTAATGTAAAGTACCTGAATTATTCCAGGAGCAGAGATAGAGATCAGATCCAAGATCTGCTCCCTCTCTTCAGCAGGCCACATAGTTACACTTTTTCTCTCTCTCTCTCTCTCTCTCTCACATAAGGTGTCTTAAAATTATTGTATTTAAATCTTTAGTCTTTGTCCTTAGAGTTGGCTCTATGGCTGGAAACAGCACAGTGCACTCATGTACAAATGACATTTCCTACCCTTGGCTGTTACAGCTACTGAACAAGTGCATGGGAGAGTTCTCAGCAACATATCACTAAAATGTCTGCTGCTGTTCTTTTTGTAAAAACAAAGCAAAGCTCCTAGAGACTGGAGTCCACAAGCTAAAAAACAAAAATATCCCACCTTGTAGTTACTATGATCAAGGTCTCTGTCCTCAGGAAAAAGCCCATGACTTAGGTCATGTCTGTAAGGAATTGCCCATCAAGTGGACATACAGAAATATTTCTGTACTTCCCAAAGAAAAGTAGCAGCAAAGAATAAGTTTCTGACCTTAAGGGGAAAAGGGAATATGTGTTAGCTCTGATGGCAAGGATTCAGGACAGCTCTGAGTTGAAATGTTACTTGAAAGAATGTTTGGCAGTGATTAAAGCTGTGTGCTGTAAAACTGTATTGGTATGAATCATCCTGTTTCCAGAGCTGCTTTAAAAAAAAAAAAAAAAAAAAAAAAAAAAAAGAAAAAAGAAATCGCGCTATACTTGCAGAGAGTTGTCTGGGAATGTATTTGTTAAAATTGTTTCTTAGGTAATGTGTTCATGCTTGTAACAGTGAAAAGGAATTAGTGACATTTATAGATAGGATGTCCATACCCTATGCTGGGCTATCAAGAGGCACCCTGAGAAATGAGTGGGTATGCTGCACTGTTGATTTTGAATCATTGTATTGCATTTCTAAGAATGGGACAACACTGGGGAGGGAATGAAATGAGACCTGGCAGTCTCTTTGGTAACAGGAATGAGAGAGCGAGCCCTTTTTGGTTGTCCCTATCTAGTTAATTAAATGAGACCATTGAGTTGGGACTTGTCCATGTAAAGCTAGGTGGAAGGTTTCCAGTACCCATCTTGACCACACATTGATGGAGGTTACTCCTCACTCTAGCAATTCAATTCACCTCGTGTAGTGCAGAGTTAATGTCTAGATGCCGTTTGTGCCTACTGAAAAGGGCCACGTCCTACAAGTTTTCGCTGTTGGGCATGAGGTCTGATCGAGAAGCAGAATGAAAGTCTAGAAGCGTAAGTTAAACCAGCAAAAATGCTCGAGGCACTGTGCGTTACACAGGTTATAAATATTTAGGATCAAAGTGTTCCATAGTGTTTATGATAGCACAGGATCAGCATGGATGATCTTTTAATGTTGGAAGCACAGGACTAAAATCTGTGCTGTGTTGCTCACAACAGAACCATCAGTTTACATTACCAGCAAATTTGACCTCTCTAGTTTTTCTAAGATAAATACTTTCCATGTCTTCTGGGACAGTCAGGCTTCTTACCAACTCAGAGAACAACTGGAAAGGCAAAGTAACAGCAAGCTGTGGCTTGAGAAAACACACATAAGCCCTCCGATAGGTTTCATAATGTGTGCCATTGAGATAGTCTAATGCATAGAGTGACCAAGCAGGTATATAGCTTATACACAACTTACTAGTTCTTCTAGCACATAGCTATGCAGAACTTAGGAGTTCTTCCTGGCCATGTTAATTTATACATGGAAATATCCACCTTAAAATTAATGTTCAGAACACTTGTGTTTATTAAACAATAATTTTTATTAGAAATAGGCTATGTATAGAGTATGTCTTAATGCAATAATACAGTCACCAATTCTAAAAGTGCCAACCATTTAGTGTTATAAAGATGGACAGGAAATAGAGGAAGGAGACTGAAGTTTGAAGAGAGGGAGAAAAACCTCAAATGAGTCTCTTGGTAGAAGCAGAAGTCCTTTCCTTTTCTTCCTTCTAATTTAGTGAAAAATCATGCTTATTGCAGTTTTACTTACTGTACTGCAGTTTGTTGATTTTTTTTTTTTTTTTCTTGAGGTGAAATAACCACCTCACATTCAAGCAAGCCACAATAGTGTTTGTGTTCTTGGCTGGAATTATAGTTGCATATAGAGTAGGAAAATTTTAATTAGTCACCATCAAATGGAAGATTAGAATGTGTTTGGCAGTATTTAGCATATCCAGTTTTTTACATGTTATGCAAGCAAGATGAAAATCTCAGTCTTGTTACCTAAATCTACAGGAAAGATTGACTGCAGAGCTCTTTTTCCAATTCGGTGATTAATAGTCTATAACCGCTTCCATCTAGAGTGTGGTCTTGCTGCCATTTAAGCCAATGGGAATTTTGCTGTTGAATTCAGTGGGGAGCTGAATGTCACCATCTGGGACCTGCCACTTGGTAGTACATAGCAGAAGTTCGACAAGCCTTCCAAGTGAATCATGTTGCTCAAGTGTCTTTCAGCAATTAAAAAAAAAAATTGGCATTCAATTAAATTCATACTTGCCTCCCCTTTTCTCCACTCAAACATAAGGAATATAATTAGAGCCTATTTCGTTGAGATGTTACTAGTTCTTTAAAGATACAGGTAATGTATACTTTTTTAAAAAAAGTGAGAAGTTCAGTCTGAAGGCAGAACCTTAAATGTAGTGTTAATTACAAAGTCAGCAGTTACAAGTGTATTAGTAATTTATGAGATTACCCCACAGAGGGATTCTACTGTACTTTATTATATCAGAACATGACATGCTTTGAATAATAATAAAAAAAAAGATTAAAGCAGTAAAAAGCTTCTTTGTAATGTAACAGGCGCCCACACTGTGACTCTTATTGATGAGCTGATGATTAGGAAGCAGTATAATTATGTTTCACAAGCAGAGCAGAACAGTCCAGTCACTAAAACGCTTTGAAATGAAAGCCTTTTGATTTTGTTCCACCAGAAGTATTTAATCAATAAAAGTAATGTTCTACTTTGTCTAAATAAATTAAATGAAGGATGATTAAATACTCCTAGGAAGAAAACAAACAAACTTCAGAGATAGAAGGATAAACACAGCAACAATTATCTGCAAAACAGTTGTACAAATCCAGGCCTGTGAAATGCAACATTTATATGGTGGCAATGTAGGAGAGACTTGACAATAAATAGCTTGTGTTAATGACCACACTCACAAGGAATTTTTCTGTACAAAGACTGCAGAATCAAGTTTCCAGCCTTACTGAGTCAAATTACATTTTTTTTAGGGCATTAGTTTGATGCCATACTGTCTTCAGGCATAAAAGCTGTTTACAAGGGAAGATTGCCAATGTGGTCAAAGGTTTAGTTGAGACAGTTCCCACTTTTGCTACTCGGTGCAACTATGTCTGCTTATAAATACAAACTCTCATTAATATGAGTATCACTTGCATACTCCAGCCCTAATTTTATTTCCATTGATCAACAATATTTTTCCTCAACTGACAACTGTGAATTGCATAACAGTGTTCATTGCTTTTAGGAAAGGATTTACAACAGACAGGGCATCATAAAACTTTACATCTCAGAAGTCCAAAGCTCCATACTGAAAACTTATTCTCTACAAAATACTGGGGGGTGGGGGAGGAGGTAGCTACAGGAGATAGGATTTCACCTTTCAAACATCTAGATGAAGCTTTAAACCCAAGTTGTACTATTATCAGTTTATTGATTGAGAAACACAGGTCAGTTAAAAAAAAAAATTAAAGTTAAATAAACATTTGATTTGTCACAAGGGTCTTGGTTCCTTCTAGGCTGCCAATTTCAAGCTGCTGCAGAGGAACAACACAGTTCAAGCAGACAGAGAAATACAGTAGTTCAGCTTTCTTTTTTCTCCTAGGCAAAACAGTCCCATTTACTGTTCTTAATTTTGATACTTCTTTAAGAGTGATATTAACTTCTTCAGCCTCTTAAGACCAATACTGTGCCAGTGATACCTTCACTTTGTGTTGATATCTCCAGCTCCTAACTCTAACTTATAAAAAGAGATAAGCATAGATTTAAACTGTGAGATTTTTTTTTTTAAATTTTTTTGTGAGTGTAGCTTTCAAATCATCTGACTCTTGGCCTTATCCATCACCTAAATAAATTCACTTTTCTACAGATCAACTTGGGAGCCTAAACTGAGGCACTTCTAGAACAGGGACTTTCAAGAAACATGCAGCAGGCATTAATTCGGGGAGCAATTAGGATCTTACATTAAATACAAAAAAAAAATCCCAGACCCTGATATGAATACTCGGACCATCTGAAGAACTCAAATGGCATCCTGAGACCTCAAATTAACAGCCCCTTTTATATTTAAAATGGCCACTTTTCCCCAAAGTTAAGCATTCTTGCTAACAAATGTCTTAGTGTAGTTTTGTATAATGAAAACTCAGAAGCAGGTTTATTTAAAGCTAGTGTTGCATATTGTGTGTTCTGTCCTGCCTCATTATTTATATCTCTCTGCCCTCTTTTCTCAGTGTGTACAAAAGGTCAAGTAGTGACGGGCCAGTACCGTATGCTTGCCAAGCACGGTGGATACGTATGGCTGGAGACTCAAGGAACGGTGATTTACAATACACGCAACCTACAGCCTCAGTGTATTGTCTGCGTCAACTATGTGCTGAGGTAAGTTTTATGGGACAGAAAAACCATGTACGGATTCATGTGCTGGAAGAAATGCAATAGTCAGAGGAACTTTTGAAGGGTCTATTTATTCAGTGTTGTTATTTTGAAATCAGTTTAGTCATGTCTGTTCAGTCTTGTTTACTGATGTTAGACATCGATGAAAAATGTGGCATGCCCGTTCCCATACACACTGTTGAAATACACTACGGCCTGTCTCTTCTGCAGAGTGTCTGCTCTGCTGATACACCAGAGAATCTGTAATGAAGATTTTGTTGTGTAAGACAACTGCTAATACGTTTTGCTTTTCTAATGCTGTGACAGGGAGATAAAATTAAGTCATAATTTTATCTTCTGTTGTTAGGAGAAGCTCTTTTCTGCCTCAAAAATCAGTCCAAATCAGCAGGTTTTGCCTCTGTTTGGCAAAACTCAAGTATTTTTGGTCCTAGATGGGGCTAAAATAGGAAATGCTTATTTGAGTGATAGTCTGGGTCATTATAGCCTCAACTACATCTCTTTAAAAAGCACAGCAGCAAAGCCCCGAGTATTTCCACAGAAGTCCTGACCACACTCTCTGCATCATCTGAGATGGTGGTGCTCAGCAACGCTGGAACCATGCCTTGCCTGTCGAGCCTGGCAAGCAACTAAGAGATGCCAAAACGCTTGTACAGGCCCAGCTTTAGAGAGTTTGTACTGCCTACATTACCCACGTCTTTTTTTTTTTTAGAGTGCAAAATACCTAAAACCTATTTTCTTGTTAGTGAAATTGAGAAGAACAATATTGTGTTCTCCATGGACCAAACGGAATCACTCTTCAAACCTCACCTGCTGACGATGAGCACTGCCTACGAGAGCGGCATCCCTGGCCCAGACAAGAGTGACTTCTTGTTTACTAAGTTAAAGGAAGAACCAGAGGAACTTGCTCAGCTGGCACCAACACCTGGTGATGCCATTATTTCCCTGGATTTTGGTTAGTGTTTGTATAAATAATTTTTGTGCAACAAAGAACCACGTATGAGCGTACATTTAGAAACCTAACAGCCAAGGTCTGTTTGCTGTGTGTACAAATTAGGAGTAATGGTTATAAGAGCCCACATGCTCACACCAGTGGAAAATTTCTGTGAATGAGAGCGGAATCAGGCTTTCTTGCTGACTAAACAACATGCATTAAGTCTATGCCAACTCATTGCCACGGCAACTAGGAGCAGTGTTTACTTTCAATGAATAGCTGCAATTATATCATAACACAGCACAACCTAAAAGCATCCATTAATATTGTTAAAACTCCATGCAGGGACACAGAACTTTGAGGAAGCCCCTGCCTTCACCAGTGCTGTTTTGACACCAACCAAAGCATCACCAGCGGAGGTGAAAAGCCACACTGCTCAATGTGAAACACTGACAATACCATCCTTTACAATGCCTCAGATTGCACCTGGCAGCAGTACTCCAAGTGCAAGCAGCAACAGTAGCTGTTCCACGGTAAGAAGAGCTTTAAGTGAAAATGCATGTTATATTTTGTATGTAAATCCCATCAATACACGTAGATGATGTTTTCACGTTAGCAGACCTATCTTATTGCTTACTAGCAAGGCCCAGTGTACCTGCATCCCTCCTGTACCGTGTGTAGCTTAAGCATCAATAGCAAAAACATCAAATGGGAGCTATATCCTCCCTTTACATTGAAATCTTAATTTTCTCCCAGATGTACCTATAAAACAACTAGTAGAAAGAACATGCCACCATCCTTCATGGAGTTAGCCTTAAATAAAAAGCCCATGTAAAATGGTGTGGTCACTAGCAACATTGCCCCAGGCCCATACGGCCCCTTTCTGTTTGTTAACTAGAAGCTATAGTCTCTAGCCCTGAAACTTTACCCTACTCAGACTTTTGAGTGCAGCTCACTGCTCAGTTCCTCACTGAAAGAATTAATGTGCTTTCAGGGCATTGCCCGCAAGAACTGGAGCCACTCTTAGCCAGGCTTTACTAGAGGATGTCAAATTTTAATAAAGACATTGAGGTAGTGCTAATCGTCTCCCTTCTTGACACGAGTATTTATTTAACAGTATACATCTCATGTTGCTGGTCTGATTTGCCAAAAAAACCCCATTTAAACTAAGATGACAACTAGACTCCCCTATTGGGTGCCTTTGTTAATCAGTGTAGCTCTTAGATTTTGTAGTGACAAGTAATCTTGTGTTGGAGAAAACCACATGCTAGCAGTGGACAGTTTTGGGTTCCAAGGACACTATATATACAGCTTGGTATCATTGCTTGATCTGTTCCTGAATAGCACAGTATAAATTGCATGACACTAAGCCAATACTGTGGTTGTCTTGCTGCTTATAGCAAATTCTTACTTCTGTGCAGCCAAGCAGCCCAGGAGATTATTATAGTGCTGTGGATGAAGATCTTAAAATTGAGGTGATTGAAAAACTCTTTGCCATGGACACAGAATCAAAAAGTCAGTGCAACTCTCAGGTAAGGAAGTAATGTCTCTTCCAAAAGCCATAAAAATCAATTCCCTGCAAGCAGGTAGTACAGATGCATCCTATATGTGCAGATATAGTAACATACATGCAAACTGCATTTGCACATGTACACCAAAACTTTGATGTGCAACACTAACAAAAATACACGCTTTCAAAAGCTGGCATGTAAGTGTCTCTCCCTAATTCTCTGAAGCAACCGCCTTAGGATGTCACTGTGGTGGCACTGCTAAGAAGAAAGCAGCAGCAGAGAGCTTTCAGAATTTGGACACTTCTGTAGACTGGATAAGGAATACAAGCAGCGGCATTTCTTTTTAAATCTGGCCTCATGACTAGCAAGTAAGCATCCTTTCTAGAACAAAATATAAATAAACTAATGCTTGCAAAACCTCAAAGTGAGAAAGAAATGCCCCTCATAGCACATGCCTCCTTTAACTAGAAAATGAAAACTCTCATTTTGGATAGATTCCTCTTGTCTTACCTCTTGGAGGATTTCAGAGAGATGTGACAATTACTTGCACATAAAGTAACATAACGTATCAGTCTCCTGCATGCTAATCAGGGTGTAAGCGTAGAAATTCCCTCTATAAATAACTCTCTTAATTCTCCACTATTGTAACACTACATCAAACGAATAAAAGCTGTAGGCCTGATTCATTCCACATAACTTTAGGTACTTAATTGAAATGCCTTTGTTTAGAGCTTATATTTCTTACTAGTTAAGAGAAAGGAACAGGCACTGCTGGCTGTCAGCTCAGACCTTATACTTATCTCCTTCTATTAATCCTATGGAAAGTTTGGGGGGATCTGGCCTCAAATGAAATGCCTCAATTTGCCAGTGCAATTTGAAGACTTGCTAAGATACAGGTGTAGTCCATATCCTGAAGAAATTTAATCTCAGTTTGGACACAGAAACAGCAATGAAAGCAATAGAAAGAGTGGACAGATAGGAAAAAACACAGTTCAGGATCAAGCTCAGTGCAAGGCTTGACATGTGCAACATTCAGTTTTGTCAGACTCAGCATCTGCTTGCACAGGTGTGTCCCACCCCATCAGCAGGTTTTTGTGGTGGGGAAGAATGAGCATTAGAAAAGTGCCTGTCATGAGCTGACTGGTGGGCCAACGTTCATTTCCCTCTCTGTTCAGCTCTGGTCAAACACCAAGATAAATGAATTTAAATATGACTAGTTCTCCAAGGGAAGGAAAAAAAAAAATCAGATTTAAGTGCAATACTGTCCTTTCAACTACATTTTTGTAAACTTGTGCATTTTAGATGGGTTTTTTTTTTTCATGTAGCTCTATTATGAGAAAGCTGTGTTTTCTATTTTAGCATTAAAAAGCCTGAGGTTGAACTGCATGCCACATGTTGTAGAGTCTTGGCAGACAAGTTATTCAAAGCTTGATGAAACACAAGATCTAATTCAGATCACTGTGATGTTGCAGGCTGCATGCAAGCTGCTTTAGCAAATACTGCTTATCTGGAAGATTTTTTTCTTCAGTTTGTTGTCTGTCTTTGCTGCTGATGATACAATGAACATGTATGCTAGTTATAGAAATAAGACACCTTTAAATAGGAGCTGTCCAGTTTCACGTAGGTAAATTTGGCATATAGTCATTTTTCTCAGCCTCACATATACTAGTATTTCATCTCACAGTTAACTGCCACAACTGTTATTAACTTTTAGTTTCTTACTTTATTTTTGTGCAGACTGACTTCAATGAACTGGACCTTGAAACCTTGGCTCCTTACATTCCTATGGATGGAGAAGATTTCCAGCTCAGCCCAATCTGCCAAGAAGAATGTCCTCTCTCGGAAAGTGCACAAAATACCCAGCAGAGTCTAAGTAGCATGAGTACCATCTTCCAACCCCTTGCTTCTGCTTCACAGAATCAGTTCCTCCCAGAGAAATACTGCCCACAGCTATCAAATAAAAACATTAACCCTGGTCATGACTCCCTGTCATCGGTGTTCTTCAACAATGTGACTAGGTCATCGCTGCCACCGTACTATGACCAAGCCACCACTCCCCTGTCTTCGATGGGAGGAAGACCAAACACCCAGTGGCCACCTGATCCCCCATTAGAATATGTTCCTGCTACATGGAGACTCAGGGATAAATACTCAGGATCCCTATCAAGTTCCCCTTCAGGGCCACCAGTACCTTCTCCCAGCATGCCCATATATAAAAAAAGGTAAGAGTTTTTGGGGTATAACTATGTATTTCACTCAAAACATTTGGGGGCATGGTGGGGATGTCATAATATTGAAAAACTTTTTTCTCAGTTCAGCTGAAATAGATGTTTTGATACGCATCAGACAGCACTTATGGGGAAATTAGTGTGGTGCTCTCCCAGCAACAGTCACTCCTAGGGGAAGCAGAAGTGGGCTAATTTTTTGCTGCCTGTAAGGTGCATGAATGGATTTCCTGCTGGTCACATAAAGATTACCTAATTAATTTTGCAAAGCCTGCTTGACTTTATGCAGTTATAAAAAAAATTATGAAAGGGCTTACTGGTCCAGTGGTAGGCTGGGACTCAAACACTTTCTTATTATGCCCAACAGAAAAGAGGGGAGAGGGAGGGATGACAGTACATTAGTTGTTGATATATGTAAACATTACAACAAAGATTTGAAATTACAGGGTTTTTTTCTACAGCCCTTATTTGCCTTGATCACTTTCTTACACATGTGAGCAGCATGGGATGAGATGTGGATCAGAGGCTACAGTCCTAGAAGTTTCTCTGTGGTTCTTGGGTAGCATGCAGAGCGTGGGTCTTCAGCGTTGGTCATGCTAAAACATTCAGGAAGTACATAAAATAGCAATGGTCATTTTAAAAACATGTAACTGTGCAGTTTACCTGCAGTTTGCTTTCTGGGATTTCTTCTTGTTGGCAGAAATACCGGTGTCTGAACATACATCTGGAAAGAGAGGGTTTGTCCCCAAACAGCAACCTGTGTATTCATGTTCAGTATGCAAAGCAAGGGCACAGATGTGGCTCTCAAAATCCTGGCTTTAAAAATCATTACTTTATTTTCCACAGCATTTTTATGTCTGTCTGGAGATTCCTAGAGGCTGTTTCTGCTAGACTTTCATTAGTCTTCGATCCTAAAAGTAAAATTTTCAAAAGCTTATGGGATGACTAACAAAAGGAAATAAAAACATTTGTTTGAGGTCTGTCCACTGTAATGTGTCAAAGACACCTTAAATGAAAAAAGAATCGGTATAAGTGAACAAGATGGTTGAGATTTGCCTCCCTGCTCACTCACCCAGAGATCTTTCCTCCACAGGGCCCTGGATGCTTTTGGGCAACGAGGCATAGATATAAACCCGGCAAGAATTGCTCTGTCTAATAGTTTAAAACTGAAGCGACAACTGGATTATGAAGAGCAAGCGTTGCAACAGCTGAGTGGGGTAACCATAAGAAATGCATCCCCTTCACAACTTTGGACTCACCATGGTCATCAGTGTGATTATTCATTTTGCTTTTATTCACATTCTAGGGAGATCCATCTGTCATTAACCCAGCTCACCTAATGTGGAAGAGAATGAAATTTCTCAAAGGGGAAAACTGTTCCTTGGTTACAGAAAAGAAGTCTCTCAGCACAAGTGTTCTTACTGGTAAGACAAAAGAAAGTGGTTTTGCAACGTTAAGTATTGAAGCACAATTTTAAGACAGGCTGAATAGATCAAAAGGAAATGTAAATAAGCTCTGTAAATATCACAGTAAGCTAAAATTAAAGATCAGGTTGTATCACTTAAGAGCTGGACACTTTAAGGTACATTTGTTAACTACAAAGTAGATGGTTTCATGTATGTTCACACCCTTGCCTTGGAGGTAGCAGAGATCAGCTTAATGGAGATGGGTTTACCTTGTGCTGATCCAAGGTGTGGACATCTCAGAGCTCAAACTGATGCTTTTTCTCTACAACATTTTGTTTCCTTACACAAGCATATCGTGGGTGCAATACTGCTCCTAGAGCTTGTGCTGTTTCTGGACTTCCTTTGTGACAAGGTGTCAGTATGCCTATGCTGTGTGACTGTCACACCGAGGATCACTTTGAATTAGTAATATCTACTGTAGTTATTACAGTAGCTTAATGTAATTTAACTTTTTTTTTCCTACTGTGTAAATCAGATGAATTTGTCTGTAACTCAAGAGGTCTGAGCCAATCAATGAATCAACTGCAGCAGCAACAGCAGCAGCAGCAACCACCCACGTGTGGCAACCCTGGTGAGAATTTGAAAGCAGGAGCATTTCTCCCTCCGTTCTACAGTTCCCATTATCAGGACTATACTGTCCAGGCAGCTCATAAAGCATCAGGTAAGAGCTGTCAAATACAGAAATTCAAAACTGTTGGTATTTAGTTGTAGTACTTATTCCATGAAAGAAAACACTCAAAAAATAGGGAGGAGGATGATAAACCAAGAACCAAATAGATATTGCTTCATAGAACAAAAAAACAGTTCTGTTGTTTAGTATGAAAATGTTAATGTTTACATTTGTAATGTATGAGGAAAAATTATTGTTGCCCTTCATTTCAGTTAAACTTAGTACATTTTTACCTTGGAGGACTAGTTGTCCTCCATCCATACTCTTGTCCTGTGATGGAATTGATTGAATTGTACTGAACATCATAACATCAATGTAGCATTGACATGGGAGGTTTGTAGGTTGGAAGCTTAATATGTGCTTTCTAAGAGCTGAAATAAGTAATTAAAGGGGACATATATAGGTGCCTTTTAATATATAAGGGGAGTGGATGTCAATTTGGAAACTGTGTTGTTTACTATAGCTTTCCTCATCTGCACCAATATAATTTTTCTTAGAACAATCTGAATCGGGGGTGGAGGTGAAAAACTGCACCTGTTTGTGTGACAGGCTTGCAACAGTTTAAGGCAGAGCGATGCATAGGTTTGCTCTGAAACCTGTAACTGCTGGTGGTTTGAGGCATATTGACATAAATACAAGATGAAATTATAACTGGTATAAACAAAAGAGGGAGGAGAGTAAAGGCCTCTCTCTGCCTCTCTGGTCTCAGCACTATGACTTACTTCACTAATCTCTTCCAGGTCTGACCAGTCGTCTGCTGGGGCCCTCCTTTGAACCCTATTTGTTGCCCGAGTTGACAAGATATGACTGTGAGGTGAACGTCCCTGTTTTGGGCAGCTCTACGCTTCTGCAGGGCAATGAACTGCTCAGAGCGCTGGACCAGGCAACCTGAGTGATCCTGCAATATTCCGTGGCCTGTACTGTTCAAAACAGCTTCAGTTTTTAAATATATTTTTGCAAGTAGACAATTTCTAATACCAATACACCTTTGCAGGATTTTACGTAGATATTTTACCTGTCCACGTTACCAAATAGTGGCCTTTTGAAGTTACTCACTTTATTATTCATAGTAAATAAATACATCTACTGTATTTTCTCTATTGCAATTAATTAAAATGTTGTTTAGAGAGTTTGATTACCCTCCCCTTATCTCATTACCTGTAATTTATACTCTGAAATTTTCTTCAAATTTCATGCTAATAAAAAGCTGTGGTATAAATGCCTCATCATGTGATAACTTTGGCTGCAGTACTGCAAAGATTTATTTTTATTGCCAAAGATGAATGAAACAAGTTTTGTCTCCAACCACAGTTTCTGATCTGCCAAATTGAAATCCTTTGAGTCTTTCTGTTTTCCAGCATTTATGGTATTGTAACTTTAATAACCTTTGTAAAAGCATACTAAGGAAAACTCCCAGCCTTACACCTGTCCCCTTCCCTTCCATTTTTTTTATACACTTTGTTGAAAGAAATGTGAATGGTGAACTGCAATGTTTGTGGGTATCTGTGAAGGTTGCACATTATAAGCTTTTTTCCTCAGAAGGAAGCCACATTCTCAGCTGCCTTAACCTGGCTTAGCTCTATAGCCACAGGAGTCCTGCAGATTTACCCCAGTGGAGGATTTAGACCTGTGTTTTCATTTGTGTTGGGGTTTCTTGTTTTGGTCTTTGTTGTTGCCTTTTTTCTTTTTTTGCCCCCACAAAACAGGCTTGTTTTGGGTTTTTTAATGTCTCTCTGGGTCAGTTGTTAATCATCTCTTGGTACTTCTGCTATATCTAGGACACAACAACTTTTAAGAGCTGTTTCTGCTAGAACTAGTATTTGTTATGGTGTTGCTGATATTTTGGGAATCTGACCAGTGGCCGGTACTAACCCCTCTGATTAATGTTAGCCTTTTTCATTTTGCATGCTAGCTAGCAATATAATTGCAATATTGAATCATTAAAAACTAAAAGTTAAAGTAGTATTTCCCAGCATATTAGGCTAACTCAGTTGTTATAAGTAGACAAAAAGAATTAAGGATGGTGTAGAGAGATGAACAGCTGGCAGGCAGGTCTCTATCATTTTTACTGGCCTTACAAGCCAGACATTTGCAGAGCTCCCTTCCAACTATCAGTAGTTGTCATGCACATATTTTAAAAAATAAGGCTTTGAATGCTTTCAAAGACAAAGCAATTTGAAAATATAAATTACAACATATTTAAACAGCAAAAATGTTAAAGTAATAAAAGGCAGGTGAGCAGTTCTGACTTTAAAATAGATACAGACCTAGGTATATGTTGGGATACATCATCTTGTTTCCTCCACTGGTATAAATCATCGTAGCTTCAATGAAGAAAATTGAACAGTGGCAATGTACAAAAGGGGAAAATCTGGCCCTGAAACTTAGAACAAAGATATATTCTTTTGAAACTGCTGATTCTGCTGAAGCCTGGTTTATAAAATTGCTTTCTATCATGCACTGACACTTGCAGAGAGGGAGCCTTGTGTTCATTGAGCACTTCAGAGTTCGCTGTGTTGAGCGAGTCTTAACCACAGATACTTGGAAGAGCTGAAGATATTTTGTGTTATTGGTACATAATGTGAAAAAACGATAGTCCCTATTGTAGGTAATCTTTCAAGAGTTTATTATCAAAAATAATTTACTCCTAAAGTGAAGTTATTGCCCTGTGAAAAAATATATTGTAAGCATCAAAATCTGATTAAAATTGGCAAGCCAGATTTGACAAATAAATATGCAGTGGCAAGGACTTAAAGGCTTCAAGGATTAAAGACACTTGAATACTGCTTTTCTGTTTCTTACTTGTGTAGTTTCAGCATTAAAATGTTATGCCCTAACAGTTTACTCAAACACTCTGAAAAAATATTCCATGTCTTAATATTAATCATACTTTTTATCATAATTATTTCATAATCTATATTGCTGAATTCTTATTGACAATATTATAACTGTATGGGAACTTTAACTTGATAAGGAAATGTATTTTGACACTGATACCTTATTAAAGTATACTGATCCTAAATTCTTTGTGACTCATTTGCTATGAATTTGTTATTTGTTGTATCATTGTAAAACAAAAGTATTTATTAAATTATTTATAGAAAATAAAGGTTTGCATTGATCTTTGAAGAATGAAAGAACAAACAAAAGTTACCCACATTTGAGAGCTGAGAAGCAGCCTGCCAAAGCTCCATACCACCAACCTTTTTGTAGAGTTTATCCAGCTTTCCTCAAACGCAAAATTAATGCCCTGCAGACAGCCCTTCTGAAACGCATCCCGTGGTTCAGACTGCTGCTTCCATTGCAAACGTGTATTTTTGTCTGAAGAGCTGAGTGTGCCTCTTGTAATGCTACCCTTAAGAAAAAAAATAAAGTTGACAAAATTACATTTTAGAGGCTGAGTTGACACAGTTTTTGTGGCAGTAACATAGACCATCATATTCTGGCCGGCCTCACAAGGCCATGAATAATGGGCTTCCCCCCCTCCAAGCCTCTGTTCACCCACTCTGTCCTTTATCCCTATGCTGTTGTTAAACATGCCAATCCTTTTCCGTATCTAAATTGCCAGTTTTGCCTGTGCAGTAACACTGATCACACTGTAGGACAGACACATTAAGAAATTAGTGACGTCCAAACATGCACTTAAAGTATGACTGGACTGTGTGGAAGCTGCTGGTGCTTGACCCTTCTGGTAACTGCTTTTGAAACATGCAGTGCCCCTACAGACACCGCCGAGCTTCTCAAACAACAGTGAATCTTCTGAGTGACCTGCCTAAGTGGGCTATCATCGCCTCCTTTTCTAGGTGGGATGCTCAACAGATGTCGAAAGTAACTCCCTGCTTCTAAATCTGTTGTAATTAACAGTAATCACACAACACCCAGCAGTGCAAAGAGTGGTGTGCCTGTTACCCTCCCTTTTAAAGCATCCCATTGATCTTCAGGGCACTTGGCAAAGACTAACTCAGCAAGTCAGATCCTTATCCAACTGGAGGTAAAAAAAAAAAAGCCAATCTCTTCAGCAGAGATTAACCTGTTCAGATCAATTTCTGTCTTTTCAAGGTAGTAATCACTAACTGCTACTGTAAAATAGTGCTGCCAGGTACTATTTTTCGGGGGGTATCCCACTCTTACTCCGAAGAGCTTCAAGCATTCACCACTCTCATATTCAAGCAGCTTAAGGAACATACTAGTAGTGCCGTCACCTTTCTCCCCTCTCCCCTCCCTCCTTTCTACTACAGCTAAACACTTCTCAACGTAGTGAGGTTTAGTGGGTTTTTTCCCTTATGCATATGAATGTCCTGGATAGCTAAGCTCTGACATTGCAACACACATACATATCCAAAAGAACCAAATCCTGGCCAGAAACATAATACCTAGATTGCACAATAGCTGAGCTTTGTGCTGCTGAAAAGGAGTTTATTATAGCTTTTTAAAACCTTTTTTTTTCCCCCAGTAGGCCAGCAGAAGTGCTTAAAATTAAGCGTACATCATCTTTCACTGCCTAAAAGCACCATTTCTTGGCATCAGATCTTCCATCTCCAACAGCATAGACAGAACTGATAACAGCTAGGTTGTTCAACGCTCACTACATTCTCCTGAAAATCAGGCAGTTTTGACAAACAGTTGTGACTGGGACTCATCTCTGTGTCCAGCTGATTTTCAATTCTATTGTATTTTTTAAAATGATCAAGCCAATGTTTTTCCTAGACCATAGATTTCATGCAGGTAAGATTCACGCTTTTTATCGACCAAATGGTTACAACATAATGGTGCAGAAAACTCTCAGCATCCTGGTGTGTGTGTGTGTATATATATATATTTATAAAAATGATTATTAATAAAACAGCAAAAAAGCCCCACTAACTTGGCGCGAAGTCCAACTATCTTTCAGTCAGGACACCAGCTCCTAAGCACTGCCGAGATCTGTGGACAGTAGGTGATTATCATGCTTGCACAGTAGACAGAGCCCAGAAAAACACTCTACCACACAGCTGCTCCAGTTCCAGACAGTGAAGGTTTCATCTGTTACTTCTCCCTGATGAGCTTTGTAAAGCTATTCACACACATGCCAGATTTTTTTTTTTAAGAGCTACAATGGAGAACTGTAAATATTCACCTATATTTAAACAGCACTAATTTCTTTTTTCCCCTTCCAATTCTCTTATTATGGGCTTTTCAAGAGACCAAAAAAACGCCATTTTTTTAAGAAAAAATAAAATCCTTAACAATATTTTCTTAGGACAACAAAATCTGTCACACATCCCTGTTCTGCTCCCTTAGCAGAAGCCAAGAGGCAGGACAACAGTCGCCTTTCAGTTATCTGGGGCTGCATGTGGGCTCACCCTGACCCACAGGGAAGGCAGGCATGGATTCCTGCTCCCTCGGGCTCTGTTCGTTGTTGCTAACTGAAGCTATAAAAACACCATAGGAAGGCTCTAGTAATTAGTTATGTACCTCATTTTTGGGTGTTCACATCAAAAACCACCCCAAATTTTAAAAAAAGTGAGAAAAATGTTAGCTACTCAGCTGGGAAGTACAACCGACATTTCTTTTGCCTGAAAGCCAGCCTGCAGTTTTGACAGCGTGATGTGCCACAGCTCCCACATGGAACATTTTCTTTGAGGAAGTCCTAAACTCCTGTAATCAAGGAGGTACTTAATTATCTTCAGTCATGCCTCCCCATTAGTAATGTGGTTTAGATATCTCATTAGGAAACAGAAGCACGAGTGTGAGCCTGGCTTGCAAAGCGTACCTGCAAGCCAGCCCGCATCAGCTGCTTCTGCCTTTAACACCGCCCAGGTGGCTGAATGCTGCCTGTAAAGCCAGAACAACTTCGAGCCAGAAGAGGAGCAGCATGGATTCACTCTTAGTCCTCTCAGCACCACAGAGCTAACACTAGTGGGATGGGAATCCAGATTTGTGGTTCCCCAAAACCTTCTTCCCATACAAATAATTGCATGGTCAGGGCAACATTAAGCTGGTTATAACCCATAAGTCAGAAAAATCAACGGTGAACACTCCTGCAAGCAAACTAAAACCCACTCAAATATGTACACTGGAGAGAGTGACAGTGAAGTGCTCCCAACACCACTTCATCACCATTTTCCAGAACAAAGCTCTTTCTAAAGACATTGACAGGGACACATTTTCCCCAGTTATAATTGTTTATGCAACTGAATTTTATTTTAGGTTCTCCAGTGAAAAAAACAGCAGCTTGAAAGTCTTGCTCTCTTTTTCACAGTTGCCAAAACCCCCTGACGGAAGCCCACAGCTCCCTGGCATTACTTTGTAGCAGAAGTTGCACGAACTTGTAAGTGGCAAACAGCAAAAGTTGCCTCATATGATGAGCCTTACGATCAATATGAACATACATAATTTGAGTTCAGACGCTCCTCCACACAGCAGGACCACAACAGTATTACATGGGATCAAACGAAGCATAAAATGGGTGTCACCACTGTCCATTTTTAGATCCACCACATGCTCTCTCGGCTTTTTTCCTGGAAGAGCAGGCAATACTAATTGTGTCTATCGCCTTCCCTCCAACACTGATAGCGCTGTCCTTAACCACAGCCCCCAAAGCAGAGTTAACAGAAAGCAAACCAATGGAAGCTTACTGGGAAAGCCAGCTACTCTCCATTATTTTAACTGCAACTGCAAACATCAAGGTGAGGTTTTCTGTGCCTTACTCAACTACAGAGATGCTCATATTTTTTAGTGTATTTACACCTTTCAACACAGCCTGTGGTTCACAACTTCAACTTGTTTTAAACTTTAGTCAGTTTTTGGAGTGCACAGTATCATCTCTTTTAGGGCCAGCCTGATCACTGCAGAAATCTCAAAGATAACAGAGACACCAGCACTGAATACTTTATTTTTTGCCAACCTCCCTCTCAAAACCTCTCTTCTGCAGAAAAGATTCTATTTAATGATAGGCAACAGCTTGAACAATTACGTACTACATTTGCTCTTATCTAGCACCCCTTTCTGCCTTCCTCAGATCCACAGCAAGCCAAGTCTGTGCAAAGCCACCCAAGCACTCTGAAAAATTGAGGCAAACCCCTGGCTTCTGCAACTATCAATTATATCTTAATATAATGAATAAACACCTTAACTTGAGCTTTTTTTTTTAGAATGACTTCTCCAATCTCCCCTTTTATACCTTCTCCCTTTCCCCATGCAAAGCCAAGAAAAAAGCGTCTTTAGAAAAAAATGAAAGTCACTAAAATATTCATCTGGGTAACCAGCAGAGGAACCAGGAACCAATGAAATATCTGGAACTCATTTAAGTTCATTGGAAAGGCAGGGAACATCCAAGTCCACAGTGCTCTCATTCTTCTTTCTCCAACACAGTCCCTGCTGGGCAGGGTTTGTTTGCACTGAGGTTTTGTATTAGAAACACACACACACACTTGGCTACATAAGATTTAATTTATCCAGGATTTCTTCTGTCCCGTGCAGTGCATAAATTCCACTGAAATTCAATATAATAATAATAAACAGGGTGAAAAGTGTCTGTGCCCAGTGCACAAGAACCAGAACAGGTGAATGGCAGACTGCCACGCTGGGCATACTCAAAAGACTTGTCCTGAAACCTGCTCAAAGTGAGTCCTCTTCAAAACCTGCCAAGAGAATGCTTTCCCTGGTGGGTACCTTTAGAGTGGATCCCAAACCAGCCACCCCCAAGTGCAGGAAATGTTCCCGCTGTCTCCCGCTGAGCCACTCGCCAGGACATTTCCAAGACAACAGAAAGAAGCAATCCTCCTTCCCCCCCTTCCCTTTTCCCCACATCGTGTCTCCTTTCCAGGGAAATCTCTCAAAGGCTATTTTGATTCTTACAGGCAAAATGACATCCTGACTCATGCCAAGGAAATAAATCCCACATGTCTGCTAAGCCTACGCTACTAACCAGTTGCTGAGGGGTGACGATTTACAGGCCCCTGAAAGCTGGACCTTCTGCAGCCTGTGGCAGGAGCTTGAGCTGTCCGTGGGGGGCTCCTGACCCCGACACGGGAGCGCCCAGCATGCCACAGGACACGCCGCAGGACATGCTGCAGCTCTGGGCAGCAGACATTGCTGTTCCTTGAGACACAGGCCAGAAGTGCACTGGGCTGGTCAAGCCGCTCGTTTCACATGCTGTCCCCAACACAAGTCACCTATAAGAAACCCATTTACTTGGGTTTAATGTAGATAACGCACAATTCACTTATATATGGAGCAAGAGAGTAAGTTAAATAAGCCTGGCAATGCACTACTTTGATGCTTCATGTAAATATTTCATGGATGTGCATTACAGAGCAACATCACACACGGCAAAAGCTGCTTAATAGGAAATTGCCCCAGGAAGCTTCCCAAAAGCCATGCTTTCTACTTTCATGATAGATCCCCAAGTTTCCCTGCCTTAAGGGCAACAGCACAGTGCACCCACCATGCTAGTGTCCTACCCTGCTCTTCCCAGCGAGCCAAACCATCGCGGCAGCAGCTTGCTGCCACCGAAAGCAGTACTGCAGGGTCCCCCAAGCACGCTTGTGCTCAGCAGCAAGCACTCACAGCGGCTCGTTTCACAGCCATCAAACACTTCCCCAGTTTGCTTCACTCCCTAGCCATACCCTTCTTTTCCTAACTACCAAGATGCTGAGTTCTTCTCCTGAGTATCTCCCATCTCACTTTTTCACAACACCCAACAGCATTTAGAAATCCTTTCCCAGATGCTTTTATTGGAAATGCAGACCACACAATTGCAAAAGGAGTTCTGGGATCTTATCTGTACCACCATGAGTCATCTTTGAAAGAAGCATTGCAGCACCACCAAAATTTTTACACTTTTTTTTTTTAAGTGAGCTACAGAAGAAAAAGGACATGGACAGCCACACAGTCACACGTGGCACACACTGCAGTTGGACAGGCCCAGTTTGACAGTAGGAGATGTATGTAGAAGCGAATCAGTCCATACCCAAAGAGATACAGGCCTGCGGGACTCAGGGCATTCAAAACCGAAAGGTAATACGTTGCAGCTCTACAGCTAACGCTAGATGTAAGAGACAGGGTTGCACGTGCACCGTGTGGTGCCAGTAACTGAATTAATGCCGAAAGAGTAAACTTGCTCTCCCACAAGATCCAACCAAACAGGTATTTTTACAACAAGCAAGGAAACAGAACACAGTGCGGCTGAAGACAGAAGTCAGCAGGTTACAAAGAGGCATTTTTGAAAATAATGCCAACTATTCTCTCCCTTTTAAAAATGGAAACAAGTAGCCTGCCATCCATTTCTACCCAATCATAACGCGATCCTGCCCAACATTTCTTTCTACTGATAATTTGTTACATCTACAGATTTTGCTGCTCTATTAAAAAAAAAAAAAATCACCTGACTTACTTGGATTTTTTAGCTTCCTAGTGTCTCCCTGTAGCAGTTTCAGCAATGTAATTTACAGGCTTTAAAAAATGAGCTACTTTGAAAATGTAACTTTTTAAACAGCTCAGAGAAGATGGCTGTCACCCTTTCATTTCCAAGCAGCAGTTTGTGTAGATTTTAGTACAATCAGTTCATGTCTATGTCATGTTTCATTTTCATGCTTCATTTTACAAGCCCACTAATCAGACTAATGAGGTTGAATGTGAAGAAATCCCTTTGTTTCAAGCTGAACAGCCTCTGAAACCACAGTCATAATGGTCTTTATTTGCTTATTCAATTCTTGTTTGCAAGTAATGGAAAAAAAAAAATAGCATGAGAGATTTTTTCTGCTGAAAAAAAAAAGGCAGAAAGCCATGTTATTACAACATCCCCTGTAATTTACGGGATCTCGGGCTGTATATTGATGTAAGAGAGTGCGTTCCACTTTGTGAGCATCATTAAATTAAAATAAAATCTTACTAACTGCTTTGGTAGGGTCACAAACATGTTCCATATGTTCCAAATTGGTGGCTTAAGACAGCCCAGTGAGCAAATGCCAGTCTGCAGGTGGCAGGGAGTTTGTGCAGTGCTGGCCACACTCCCACACTAAAGAGTTGATTCCCCTGTGCCTGGGACCTGGGTAGGGACTGGGACCTTCCTGCTCTGTTTACCCACCTAAACCATGCGCCACATGTGTATAGATAACCCACAGCAGGAGGCAGAAGCTAGAAGTGGAGATGGAAATTCCCACTCGGGGATTCATTACAGAGCCATCCCAGGCTGCAATACAAACCCACCAGTGCTCCTCAGAGCTCTTTGTCACGAGTCAATGGGAGTACAGAGAAATGCACAAAAGGACTTACAAGGGAATACATGCAATTATGGGATGGTACCACAAAAGGCAACACTGTCAACCCCCACACAACTCTGACAAACTTGAAATCATACTCTCAAAACATTCCTGCCTTCAATTTGCTCATTCTTGAGGTTCTGGGTTGTTTTGAGGGTTTGTTTTTTGTTTTGTTTTGTTAAGTCACATACAATTCCCTGGGGTTGTTTGGAGGGTTTGTTTTTTGTTTTGTTAAGTCACATACAATTCCCCATCCCACCCTAACTTTGGAAAGCAAATAGTAGTCACAGTATATAACAGTAATCAGAGAAAGGCTTGTTTCTGAGCCTCTAAACACCTCAAGTAGCAGCCTAGACCATCTGTTGAACAAGTGACAAATACACTGCAGAGTCAGGAGTCCACAGAGCACTCTACCATCAAGGTTACTACACATGTCACTAGACGTCCTCAGTATGAATACATAAGGTTCAACTATGGTTCAGAGATGTCTAAAAGATGCTGGATATAGCTGTAAAAGGGCATGGGGATGGAGATGGGGCGAGATTAGCTTTTTAGACTAGAGCGGGATGACACCACAAGCAGCACAGTGCCATGGCTTAAATCTAGAAGGATGGTTCCCATTCGAAGCGTAATGCATCTACAGACAAAAGCCAGGCAACCCATTTCCTCCTAAACCCATAAGCCAAACAAGAGAAATATGCTTCTGCTATGATACATCCCAGGCTACGACAGAAGCTTTAAGTCCTTCACACATCACACACTTGTAACATCCTGAGCTGAGAGTCAGTGGGGCTTTAGAGGATTAGAGGTATCAAGCCACTAAACCTCCTGTCCCCAACCAGTCCATGGCGATGGGGTGAAGATCTATCATGCTACAGCAGGGGCCAACACTGCCTCCACACGGGCTCTGCCTGGTTAACCTTCATCACTTTCCAAGGGGAAAAGAAGAACATCACCAGCGAGAAGACAGAAGAAGCCTGTTCATCTCCTGCCCTTTCCCACTCCTGAAGCAAAGACACCCACCACACAGCAGCAACCTCCGTGTCAGGTGGAGCCTGGCTGTGGACATAGACAGGGGAGGACTGGGGCAGAGCACACGGTGGGTCACAGGACCAGTCTCAGGGCTGCCACCACCACAGCACATGTGCATGACTTTTAGACAGTGCTTACATCCACCCACAGAAACGAGACATTTGAAAGGGCTTTTGGTTTTCTCTTTCACAGGAGGCAAACTTGAGCCACTTATCAGCAGTACCATGGCAGGTAAATAACCAAGAACTGATGGATCTGAAAAGCTCTGTGCAGAAAGAGCACTTCAGCTTTCAACTATCGCAAGCGATCCTCTGACATTTAATTACAAATAATTAAAGAACAAACAAAAAGCTTGAATCCTTTCATTAATACTTCATAAGTATATACTAGTTATTTCAAACGGGAGCTGGATTCCAGAGTGGCAGGCTCCCTTTGCACAGGAGCTGAGGAAAGGCAAACTAATCTGTTAAAGAAATAGAGCAAAAAGGTGTCAGATTTCTTCCAAAACAGAGATATTTTTGACAACAAACTGGTTAGCAAGCTTAAACAAGATGACTAATGACAGACAGCAATGCCCCACAATCAGCCTTAAGACACAGGTGTTATTAAAAATCAACATGTGGCTTTACTGAAGTCTTTAAACACTGTACTGCCTTCCCAGACATGGGAAAAGAATAAAACTATCTGAGCAGCTTGGGTTTCACATAGAAAAAAAGAGTTAATTAAGGAATCGGGTTATTCCCAAACCATGCTGTTTAAGAAGCCCCCTTATACCTGCTGCACAATAGGTGGGATCCATTTTCTTTCAGCAACACTCCTGTCAGATGCTAATTCAAGGCTATATTGCATTTAACAAATACTCCCTTAAGTGAAACTACTTTCTGCCAGAAAGAGGTAAGTTGGGTTGCTGAGAGTACTGCAAGGGAAGGCTTATGACCTATAGAGTGTGCGGGGAAAGCAGGTGACACGGCAATGCATGTTCAAGCAAGGTTACAGGCGGAAGATGGTTATCAGAGTCATTGGGGATACGGGAGGAGCCACGGAAAAGGATGATGGTGCTCCTCAAAGTAAGGGAGCACAGCCTTTGCCATCCTACTACACCTCCCGATTTCTCTCTTGTTTTCGGCACAATCTGTGTTTTTCCGCTCCAGAGGCGCACGCCCCGACCTAAAGAATGCCCGCTCTGTGCCGCCGGCCACGGCTCCCGCCCTCGGCGGAATGGAGGGTAGTCACCGCTGCACGAGCATCCCCTGGGCATGCTCATCCTCCTGTGGGGGTACGGTGGGGACGATGGGACAGAGTCCCATGGAATTTGTGCAGCTGTGAGGGCAGCAAGCCACACGCAACCAGTAAATGGGCAGACATGTCGCCTCGCTGGCAGATGTGGAAACAGCCTGCGGAGGCCTTCCTGTGTGAGGGTGCAGCTGGTACGGGGGCTGCCCTCGCCTCCTGCCCCACCACGCCAGCTGCACGGCCCAGCTGGGCGCTCGCCCCTCCGGCCGCGAGGGCTGTCACGCACTGGCACGGGAGAGAGGGAGGGCAAGGCAGGGAGAGCCAAAAAGCAGCAGGGAGAGAGCAGGGAAGTGAATAACAGCACCCCGCCACAACACTGCACCTCTTCTTAGGGAGCCTGTGCCCCAGGAAGCCACGGGGACTCGCCTCCCCAGGCAGCCGCGAGAGCCTGCTGGGGTGCTGCACCCCCACCCCAAGGGACGTCAGGCCAGAGGCAGGAGCAACAGTTTCAGGCGGAGGAGTAAGAAATGGAGACCATGCAAGCAAAACCCCAATGGCAGCTTTTGCCTCATTTTAGCACCAGAGGTCTGCAGACCCCTGCAGGGTGCTCAGGAAGGTCCTGAAGGTTAGTCTTGATGCTAGATTTGAAAACTGAGAGGCTGTGTTGCATAGGGGACTGCTGGCCATGGGAAGGAAGGACATGCTGCAGCCACACAGGGAGGAACCGAAGGCACGGAAGGAGGGTGGGGTAGCACCCCTTTCTTCCTCAACTCACTGGGTCATTTAGATTTGCAGCTCTCTTCGTGCAGGGATTTTCTCTCCCTGCTAGTTTTTGAGTCACCTCCAAGGATGGAACCTTGAAGCCATTTGCCCCTCTACAGAAATTTCTGTAGGTATAAGTAATAAGAAGTAAGAAAGAGGAATTTTAGTCACAGGAAGACAATGTAGAGGAGGTATTTAAATCAGCCTCTACCTCTAAGCACTTACCACTCACCTGTAATGCTTTCACACTACTGCTGCGCACTTCTTTTGACCGCGTAATATGTTACCATCAGCATTACATATGAATCCTCTAGGCAATTTCCGGTCGCCTCTTCATGCCCATCCCATCTCCCTTGCACCAACAGCAACAGCATTTCACACAAAATAATCAACAGGCCTGTTGACTGGAGCACTTTGCAACTAGAGACAAAGCACCAGTTTCATGACAAACCTTTTCCCCTGCACTCCCAAGGGCGTAGCACTCTCCTTATTTGATGGAGAAACACTTTTTATCTTGGGCACTTGTGCCTCTGTAGCCAAGCAATCACTAACAGCTAGGCTCCAAAATTCTAATCATAAATAGTGGCAGAGTAAGTCCATGAGCACCAGTTAATACATATTTATTTAAACCACACAAACCACAGCGTGATG
This sequence comes from Pterocles gutturalis, assembly GCF_000699245.1. Lineage (NCBI taxonomy): Eukaryota > Metazoa > Chordata > Aves > Pterocliformes > Pteroclidae > Pterocles > Pterocles gutturalis. Next base: position 34,746 of record NW_010140996.1, read on the forward strand.
CGCTGACCACCCTGGACACAAGAATATCCAGGGCAGTCAGCAGACCCCCTCGTAGCAAGCCAACAGACCTGCTCCTGTGAAGTTAAAATGCTGAATTTCAGCTAGAGCTCAAGCTCTTGCAGAAGTTCCTTCACCATCTCCCAGCCCAGCTGCTATTTTTGCAGTTTTTAGAGGAACCACCACATCACTCTGAAGGAAATTCAGTTGCACAAAGTGAGCAAAGACAAACAAAACTAAGTAATGTGCCCCGATTCCATTTCAAAACTAACAACCCTACCTTGCTTGGACAAGCAAAATAATTTGCAGAACAAATGAGAGTCTACAACCCACCAGCAGGAAAGGTCACATTATTGTTATAGTTACTTTTCATGCTTAACCCTTCCCATCTCATTTGCTCATCTCTTCCATGTCCTCAGATAGTGTAGTCTGAGCTCAGTATGGACACTTTCTGAATTCAACAGAAACATGTGAAAGAATAGGAGTCTATTTTACTGACCTAAACAGAGGATAGGAACCTTAAAACTGTTCTGAACTGTAAGGGGCTCAGTTGTTAAAAGCCTTAAGAAAGCAAGAAGCAAGACATAGTGTGTTACTCTAGGATTCCAAGCTACAGCTGTTGTTTAATAAAAGTTTTAAAGTTAATTCCACAAAGTTTTCAAGATTTTCTGCAAAGAAATTGTCAAGAACTGCTACAGTGTATCATGAAGGGTATGCTCATAGAAATAGGAGAAAAGTGAACACCGAAACTCCCAAACTACCACCTCTCCCCTCAGTTGCTTCAGTTCTGAAAGGGTGGATTTAAAGGAAGAATATTTACAAAGCAGGAAATATATAGGGTTATAAAGTTTAATAGATATAATTGGGAAGAAAAAAGACAGTTTGCCTCCCACACACGCACATATTTCAGGCAAGATTTCAGACCTGAAAAAAGGTTTACACATCCCAAAGTTAGTTTGGGGGGAGTAGAGCTTAACATAAAAATGTTATGAAACAGAACAATATAGCTTAACAACAATGATAAAAAAGGAACATCACAGTATTATCTCATTTATTCTTGGAGCTTTCTGTTACACATTCTTACCCCCCCTACCCTTCATACTTATTCCAGGGAAAACACAGCACTAATTTGTGCATATTTTGCTGTACTCTACAATCTTTCCTCAATATAAAAAAATCATTTTTTTCTTGAGGTGTTCGTATTAGTTCCTAAAGGAAACATGAACATCAGCAGATTTGATCACAGACAAAGCCTCCCCAATGGTTAGACAATGTTTATGCTTATAACAAAAAAAACCATAACAGACTAAGCCCTCTGCGATGAGTAAGCAGAAAAGAACATCTAGACCAGAGCAAGTATCATGCCATATGTTTCTTCATTAAAACAACTGTGCAAGACTCAGTCGAAAAGCTGAACTTTATGCTTCTGCAGTAAACAATGGGTAAAATTACCTTATTTTTCTACACAGCTGCCCTTCAGCAATACTCTTTTGAAGGACAGCAAACCACGGGCAAACTAAAGCTATCATCCCCCTAGGATCCCTGAAAGAGTTTAGCCCTGATAAGAAGTTTTTAATGGCCTCTTCCCAGATGCATGCATATTTTCTTACGCATTTACCTAAGAAAAGTGAAGCAATAAGGCACATAAACGCCTGTTTATGTAAGATCATTCATGTGCAAACATGTGCCTAAATACCAAAGACTGTGAGTTGGGATCTCATTCCAGGGTACTCTGAGTGGAAATGTCATGACTACAGGTTCAGGGTGTTGGAATTTAAAACGTCCATGGTGGGAAACCGGTCTTGGTCAGGACGACACACAGTCGGGTCAACATGGGGTTCTAAAGGCAGATGCCTGGTATTGAGTGTTTTGTATATATAAACGCTAACAACGCAGTTAAGTAAATCTCAGGCATACCTAAAGCTTAATTATGTTTAATTTAGTTACAGATACACTGCACAGTATGTAAAGCTTATCCACTTTTGGTTTTACATTTGTAAAAAAAACCATAAATACGTATTTTCTTCTCTGTGCTACTCAGTTTTCCTATAGACTCCATAGAAAAGATGCAATTCATGGACAGTGAATTGCTTACCCTTCTCAGGGATGACAAAACACAAATGAGCTCTGGTCTGAAGACTAAATCATCTGTGCAAATGTATGATTAAGACAGTATCTCCTGTTTGAGCATACTTACAGATGCAAACCCCTGCCATTCAGCACATTTTCAAGCACAGTATAAAATGCAAAGAAAATAAAAACTCATTACATTTTTCTATCAAGTTTTTAAAACCGGCTTCTGAATCCATTAGAGAGAACAGAGGACTAAAGCTGCTTCAAAACATTTCCCTGCATGGTCCACTTATCTACGGGAAACTCACAAAACCCTCATTGTGGTTGTAAGTGATCATCCCCTGCAACTGCTCCCACAATCGCCGAGATGCCTTCTGGGCTGTTTATGAAGGAGAGTCAGAGGAATTACACAGGTACATGAGGATTCAAGAAATACTAGATTATAATGCATTTGCCCCCCACTGTGCCAGTAGTAAAGTATCTGTGACCTTCCACTGTAAGCTTGTATTTCCTTTCCTCACAAAACTTGCTAGCAAAGAAATCCCAGGTGCCTGAATTTTGAGTACCCGTGATGGAAGAAAAGCCTGTAGGTCATATTCCCACAATCCAGAGCTAGACTACTTGAAACAGATCCAGATGCCACTCCTAATGGCCCTTTCTGATGAGCAGAAATCACTAACTAATGATGCCCAGAAGGTATTTTTTTTACCCTCTGCAGAGCTGCCATAATTTTCAAGATTCTTCATTCTCTACTACTGAGGTACATTTCTATCATCATGGCATATTGTTGCACCTTATATTCAATGTAACTTTCCCTCAATTTTATGGCCTCTTGCCCTAGAAAGATGCCAAGAATCTCTCCATCACACCATGAAACAACTAACTTTGCCAACAGGTCAATAGCAGCTGCTCCTGAACATCTGTCTTAACCTGTTGCCAGAAGCATAATTATCACAATGCTCAACTGCCTGAAATGTTGGCTGGCAAAAGTCACAATTTCTGGTATGCTCCTTTTCATCCATACAATAGACAGCAATTATCAGAGAAACTAGAGACTAGAAAAATCCCTCCCTTCTAGACCCAAGGGGTAAGAGCTGTCTTCTCAAGATACAACTTCATATGCATTTTGGGCACAGTATTAATAACCCCACCCTACTTTGCTCTTTGAATGCCAGTCTTTCTCCTGCCTCACTCTTTTAGCAATGACAAGAGGTACATTATTACACAGGGCTACTCAGAGCCACCACTGAAAGGCCCTGAGGAAGACCCTGCTTTTGATCTTGGTGGTAAGCACAAAATCCTGATAAAACACACACAGTCATAAGGAAAGATGATGAAGAATCTTTGGACTAGCAAATGTATCGCTAATTTTACCTATTTGGTTTCATGCTCTTGTCCCTTGCACATCAGACACAACCCAGACTAGAACTCCCCGATAGCTTGAATTTTGCATCCCCCACAGGACTGACAGTAGTAGTCCCATAGTTTTTGAGAGCATACTAGGGCTGATATTCCTCCAAAAAATCAGAATCAGGGGTTCTTCTGGCTGGAGTTTGAGAGTATGAACTGTTTCCAGTGTAACATTTGATATGGTTTAGACCATCTCCTCAGCTGAAAGTAAGTTTATAATAGAGAAAGAGGTAAAAAGGGAAATAGGTAAGTGAACTTCTAATATTGCTAAGAAACTGCTGGACAAGCAATAACCTTGTGTTACAGAGTTCAACATTTATTGGCAAATAAACAAGTTGGAAATTATCCCCCCTCTTTCATGTAGCTTCCCAGCCAGTAAGCAGGTTTTCATCAAAGTTCTTCACATCTTTTCTGAGCTCTTCTTTGTCAGAGGTGATGCTGTGACCCAGGTTCAAATGTCAATCACAGTTCATGGCCAAAGGCATGTCTTGTATTGAATTCACAGGTACCTTGTCTTCTCAAGCTGTCTTTATTTTTATTCATTATGTCATCTACATAACCTTGTTATTGGGGAACAAAAGGACATAAAAGTATTGCTAAAGCTATTCCTTATCTCCTTCCCACCTCCCAAAACAACTATGTATCCCATGAAAAGTAAGCTCTAATGCAGAATTGTTATCTACTAGTCCAATTTAAAAACTGTATTATTTCTTATCAAGTATGAATATTCACTTCCTCTCTTAAATGTAGGGTGGTTTTCAAGGTTGAAGTTTTCACCTCCTGTGTTTCTGCTTCTGTTCAATATTTTTTCAGACTTGAAGTCACAAACTAGAACCATGGTTTGCTATGACTGGGGAGAGAGCATGCCTGAGAGTGATCTCGTTCATTCCTATGCCCATTGGGGATCCTCATATCTTAGCAGGTATTTCAACATTATAAACGACTTGAATTAGTCTGGCTATTATTTTACTATCCTAGACTGTCTTCATATGCAATATCTTTTTGTAATTACAGATGTTGCCAAACCATTGTGGATATTTCATTATTAATCATATCTGCTTTGGCACTGGCTGTATGGTCACACTGAACAAGTTGTGGTCAATGGCTCAATGTCCAAATAGAGACCAGTGACAAGTGGCATTCCTCAGGGGTCAGAACTGGGACCAGTGTTGTTTACCATCTTTGTGGGAGACATGGACAGTGGGACTGTGCACCCTCAGCAAGTTTGCCAACACCACCAAGCTGTGTGGTGCAGTCAACACACTGGAGGGAAGGGATGCCATCCAGAGGGACATGGACAGGCTTGAGGTGGAATTGTGCAAACCTCATGAAGTTCAACAAGGCCACGTACAAGATCCTGCTCATGGGTCAAGGCAATCCCAAGCACAAATACAGGCTGGGTGGAGAATGGATTGAGAGTAGGCCTGAGGGCACTTGGGGGTGCTGACAGATGAGAAACTGAACAAGACCCATCAATGTGCGCTTGCATCCCAGAAAGCCAACTGTGTCCTGGGCTGCATCAAAATAAGCATTAGCAGCAGGTCGAGGGAGGCAATTCTCTCCCTCTAATCCGCTCTCATGAGACCCTACCTGGAGTACTGCATCTAGCTCTGAGGCTCCCAACATAAGACAGACATGGACCTGTTGGACCAAGTTCAGAAGAGGGCCACAAGGATGGGGAGAGGGCTGGAACACCTCCCCAACGAGGACAGGCTGAGAGCTGGGGCTGTTCAGCCTGGAGAAGAGAAGGCTCTGGGGAGACCTTATAGCTGCCTTCCAAGTACTTAAAGGGGGCTACAGGAGAGATGGGGAGGGACTCTTGATCAGGGAGGGTAGTGATGGGACAAGGGCTAATGATTTTAAGCTGAAAGAGGGTAGATTTAGATTAGATATGAGAAGGAAATATTTTTACTGTGAGGGTGGTGAGACACTGGAACAGGTTGCCCAGAGCAGCTGTGGATGCCCCATCCCTGGAGGTGTTCAAGGCCAGGCTGGATGAGGCTTTGAGCAACCTGGTCTAGTGGAAGGGGTCTCTGCCAATGGCATTGGGGTTGGAACTAGATGATCTTTAAGGTCCCTTCCAACCCAAACCATTCTATGATTCTATAAGCATGGAAAAATCAAGCAAAGAATTATTCAGTTCTGGTCAGAGAAGCATTCAAGCCATTTTTTCTTATATTTAGTTCAGAGCTAAATTATAAGGTTTAGTATATAATGCAGTAATGCAGACTTCTGCTTGTGAGACTGAAATTTATCCCTTACACCAGCATGAAGCTCCAAGTTAGCTCAGAGAGGAAATTACACAGGCTCTTTTTGTCTTAGTGTTTCTGGGAGTAAAGTGAAAATAAGTGTTGGTCAGTACTGAATATGACAAAGCATTTAGCGACTGGAATTCTTAACATAATATTTTTCTTTATAAAGTGTACAAATTTTATTCTATCTTCAATATTCACAGTGAGCATTTAAAGGCCATGAACTTGAAGAGCACATTATTAAACTCTTCTCCCAAATGCAGCTGTCAGGGTAGAATAAGAAAAACGCTTCTCAAGCTGTTTTTACCATGCATGTCTACAGGACATAGGTGAATACTTATGTGACCTACTATTGCTTTAAACATAAATGAAGTGTGGATGTGAGAACCATACCCAGATTCCAATTTACAACCAGCTGTAACCTCTTTCCATGTCAAGTGTTTCAAAGAGCTCTGTCTCTATACCTGTTTAGTGTTCTTCTAATTATTTCCAAACATACAGTCCATCTCATGGAAGTTTGGTATTTTTGACAAAAAAAAAAATTCCCAGAAGACAAATATTTTACTGGGCAACACCAACAAAATAGCAGCTCAACAAGACCAAGGACATCAGATACCAATCTTGTATATCTATGGCTTTCAATTCTGCCTCTAATTGTGGAATAGCATGGATTCAGCAGAGCACAAAGGTATTTTCTTGTGTCAACAGAACCACAGCAATGTTCAAACACTTTCTGTACTCTGGTGTTAGTATCGGAGGATACATCTGTTGCTTTTACTAGTCTTGTCTCAATCCTGATTCACATTCAGTGAACCAGGTGAACTTGATTCATGTCTATGCAGACAGCCACATTCAAGCTCACTGGGTTTCTCATACAACTACAAGATCACCTGTCCCAGGCCTCTTGGTTCACATACATTGCTTAACCAAGCTGTATTGTGCACCTTGTAACAAAATATTTTCCTTCTTCCAGGAGGCCAAATACATTACCAGCCCTTCACCGTTTATATTGACTTCCCTATATTGGCACAGGGCCTCTGTTAGCAGGAGCACAGGGACTTCAGCTCAGGGCTAATCAGACTTCCTGCATTGCGTTCAGGCAGGCAAGACCACAAAGGGTATGCTTGTGTTTAGCCTCTGATCTACCTCCAGCATGCTGCAGTCAACGCTGACAGAGCTGTGTACAAATCTCCAAACACCTTTTGCTTGCATCGCAGAGAACAGAACCACAGCTGCACCTGTCCCTCCTTGGGCTTCCTTTTCTCAGGAACAAAGAGTAATACCTTTGGTGGGATGACCCAAGCTAGGAGGCAAAAGAAAGGTACAGAAGCTGTATTTTCAGACAATGATGTTCAGTGCTCGGTTACATAGTGAGAAGGGCAGGAATGACAGATTGAGCAATACCAGGGGAGGAGAGACTGGAAAAGAGAATGCAGCAAGTGCAAAGGAGTGTTGAGGTCTGCTACATCGCTGGGGTGTTCTCCAATCCAACATTAAAAATACAATCTCTTTTCTTTCACTCAGCTGAGTTCTGGATTTCTATTACTCTTGCTGGCAACCTTCCTCCAAATGTTTTTACTAGGTACCACATTTGATAGCCATCTGTACTGGAGAGACAGAAATAGACAATCAAAGGCATCAACAAGCTATACGAGTGCTTCCAGGAGAACAGCACAGATTAACTCAGAAATAACAGCCCTGCACTGTCTTCCTGTGAATCCTCATAAGGTGGACACATATTTAGACACTAAAGGCTCTAGCACAGTCTCTGCAACTGGCATACCTATGGTCTTCAATTTCCATATTTTACATCAGCAGGTCTTTCAGTAAAGCTGCTTTGAGATAGGTGCGGCGCAATCACCACAGATGAGTGTTTTCTGGTGTGGCCAGCCTCAAAGCCTCCTTAAACTGTTGACAAAAACTTTGTATCTCTAGGATGTAAGTAACAGCTGTGCTACCCATGCACCTAAAAGAGTTAGAGAAGGGGTGCCCAACATTCAAATGCCATCCCACACTTATTTCTATAGTGGACAGAGCGGTATGTATGCCTCTTTGGGCAAAGTTTAATACTATGCCAACCCTCCCCCTCCTCATGTATATTGACCTGGAAGGGTCACCCACCTTGCTCCACATTTGAGTCAGGGTGTAAGCAGTGGGGATAACCATGACATTTAGACCAAAGCACCATGCTCAAGTAGCAAAATACCACTGATACAAGTTTTGAGAAGGCTATCTGCTTCCTCACTTATGCAATGAACAGCATGAGGCTACACAAGATGAACAGCAGCAATGTCTACCTCCTCTCCAAATCGTCTCCCAAAGGAAACTGTTTTAAAGTTTATGAAAAAAATTTTTTATGAAAAAAAGACAATGTTGAAATGAAGACAAAGGAAGTTTCATTTTCACTTCCTCCAGGACTTGTCACTAACTAGAGAAGGTGGCTTCCTCCTCTCTGGGGAACTGATTTCATGTCACTGCATCAGTTGTGGCTTTATTCAATGCTGTGCTGAGCAGCGGAGAACTGTGTGGCCTTTTGCAATGCAAATACCTTTTTTTCCACCTCTAATTTGCCTGGATCATCCCTATTTCCAGCTCACGATATAATATTCTGGTAACTGTTTCCACCCTTACTTTCTGCTAACAAAGCCAACATCTGCCCTCATTGACATAGATACAGCACAAAATACCATTTCTTTTTGCCTTTACTAGAACGTAGAGCCCATACCTTCCAGAATACTTTCTCCAATCAAATATAGTAATGGGACTTGTGACATGAGAGACTACAGGAGACTAAGCTGTCATAAAATTAAGTCACTCTTCTGCCCCCTTCTCTACAGTTTCTCCTACAGATATACAATTAAAAAATACAGGTAATGAGGAGTGGGCACATCTGGGTGGGGGTTTTACAACTTCGAACAAGGACTGCTAGTAGGGTATGGAGATTCCAGAGAAACAAACATGTTACTCTAGGAAATATTCACAAGATACCTACCTTAGACATGTTTTCCACCTTAGGTAAATAACACAAGTATCAGACTGGAAAAGTGCTTAAATATAGTGAAATCTTAACAATAATCAGGTAAGCAGACCAGGTTTATATAAGTCAGACTATTCAAACAACAAAAGGACGGAAGAGTTAAGAAAATAAAAATTGCTTACTGAAACAGCAACAGAAAACTTTATACTTGGGACAGCAGTTGTATAACAAAGGTTTATCCTACAGATGAGTTCCTGAGATGTCAGTGAGTAACAAGTCGGGTAGGGAGAACCACAGACTACTTGACTACCAGGCAGGAGTTTTTCATATCATCCTTATGTTTTAAGGTAGCTTGCCAGCCAAGGATGACGTGCTCTAAAGCCAAAGAGCCTAGGCAACATGCCAAAGGCTAAGAAATCTGTGTTAGAACAGACTGAACTCAATCCCTTAAACACTGCATCATCAACATTAGGGTTAAGCACTTGCAATTTAAAAATCCTTACACAACAGCTTAAAAAAGAAAACCAGTTAGTGTATAAACAGAGGTTACTGTGGTGGGTTTTTATACCAGGGGAAATGGCTTACAATGCGAGATCATAAGAGCTTTGTTGTGTGTCTCTGGAACATTACCAAGCTGCTGTTCGCATGCTCCCACCTTGCAAGTAAGAAGCATCAGGGAGGAGCATCAAAATCTACAGATTTTGCACTGCAGTCTAGTTTTCATATTTTCTGACTAATTTTACCCCACCATCAACTTACCACCATAATACTGAAAGGAGCGGGACAGTTACAAACCTAAGGGAAAAACCCAGCAACTTCTATCTGCTGTAAAATTTCAAAGGTGTGGACAGTAGGCACAAGCTGACCAACTAAACAAGATGTTTGAACCACCCACTGAGATCCAAGGGTGCACTGCAGGCCAGTTTAGCCATAAGCAGGCAGAGGCCAGACAGGGATGAAGTCACCTCACCATGTCAGGAAGCACCTTGGAAAATTTAAATCTTACTCTTCATGTCACCTTGCCCTGTGGGGACAAGGAAAGATGAGCACAGTAAGAAGCCTTCTAACCAGATGATTCGCTTTTTTTTTTTCAGTTTGCAGGACAGAATCACCTATATCTTGTTTGCTGCTAAAAAACTGGCCCTGTCGCACAAACACAGTGGACCTAACCTCTGCAAAGCACTGCCTTTGCTTTAGACAGGCAGATGTGCTTCCTGCCATGGAAAAGATAGACACTGGAGAAGGCTGTTTGGGAGTTTTCCATGAACATCCTTAGGAAGTAGATACCAAAGAGAAGCGTCACTATGCTCAGTCCCAGACGTGGTTACACGCTCCACAAACACATTCTAATGATTTGAAATTAGGTACAGTAGCAAGATGGCACCAACCAACTTTCTAGTAATTTATATCATCTAGAGGTCATGACTATGAAGAAAAAAAAACTCAACACAACGACCAGTAAGAGTAAAATGGTGCCTTGCACATCAAAGCTTCAATGAGCAAGCACATCAATATCACAGGTGTGAAATGCTTTGTGTAACAGCTAAGGATGAATCACTAGGGCTCCCCTGCTTACAGAAATCTGTGATGCAGAAAGCCAACAGATTTTTACTCAGATGCTACAGAGCTTTGACATGGGCCGTATACACACCGACATGCTCAGACTGCAGACCTGATAGAATAGATAGTATAGAAGAAGGGCCCTCCTTATTAAAGTTGAAATCTACTCCAAAGATTTTTTTTTTTGTACGTGTGTGCTCTCTCCTTACAATGAGGAAGAAAAGTTCTAGCCCAAAAAAACAAGCCTAAATGGTGTCTTACATTAGATCTCTAGAGTCAAAGGCAGTTGTATGTGTGTGCTCTCTCCTTACAACGAGGAAGAAAAGTTCTAGCCCAAAAAACCAAGCCTAAATGGTGCCTTACATTAGATCTCTAGAGTCAAAGGCAGTCTAAGCAGTGGGAAAATAACTTCAGATTTTTCACAGTATGTTTTCAGGAGCTTTATTTTAGCAGTATGTAGAAAGTATTAGGAAGCTGTGACCTGAAACCTGAAAGAGCACAGAAGTTCATAATGAACACTGACATCTGCTTGCCCTCACACCTCTATTTCTGTTCCTACTACAGCTATGACTGTCACTGATTTTAGTCAGTGTCACAACCTTTCATACTAACTCCAGAACATAGAGAACTTCAATTTCCAGCTGTAAGCACAGACTGTAGCAGGAAAAACTGGGGGGGGGGGGGGGGGGGAAAAGCAAAAAATTTTTTTTTAGCCTCTCTCCTCCCAGGGTAGAGGGAGATACAGCAAAAAGTTTGACTTTCTGTATTTAATTATCAGCATGACCTGTCTTTAACCCAAACACTATGGTTAATAAATTTCCTGTAGCCATCATGTGATTAGACAGCTCTTGCACCTGTTAGCATATTTAGGCATATATTTTTGTGTTAACGGCCAGTGTCTCTCTCTAAATAAGCCACGACTACATTTTAAATTGCTTAAGTCAACTTCCTCAAGCAACCACAAAGTGAGAGGTTCTCATGGGAAAAAAAAAAAAAAAGAAAAAAGAAAAAAAGTGCTAGGCATCAGTTTTCAGTTCAGAAAACCTCAATTAAAGCTACAAATTATTTTATCAAAATACAGGAAAATAAATAAGGGTAGAATAATATGGTCACAGGTAGAAAAAGTATATCAATCTATGCTTTATCTTTGCTTTGACGTTCTCTTGCTTTACCTAGATTATCATAGAAAACAAGTTCTCCAAGGCTTCTGGAGCAGGGCACCTCACAGAGTAGCTCTAACTGCTTTCGTGTCTTCGCACCTGGAAGAAATGTTGTAGTATTAGTCTACAACTGCTCAAAACAATATAATTAATTCTCATTTGGGGAGAGGACAGAAGGCTTCTGGAGCAGGGCACCTCACAGAGTAGCTCTAACTGCTTTCGTGTCTTCGCACCTGGAAAATAATCTCAGTAAAAAAAAAAAAAAAAAATTGAAGTTGGGTTAGGTTCCTTCAGTGGGGTTTTGTTTGTTTGTGTGGGGGTTTTTTTAAGAAACAGCAGAGCTGTTTCTCCTATTCTTCCTTTCCCTTGTGCCTCAAAACATTATAATTGTTTTCTCCTTCCAGATTATGTTTCAGGGACAAATTTTGTCATCCTAATTTACACTACTCCCCAAGTAACCCATGCTGACCCATTCCTCATCTCCACTCATCTCTTTCAGAGCTCCTTGAAGAGGCAGACTCCCTGCCCATGCAGCACACCCTGCTCCTTCCTCACCAAAGGTGTAGAGGGATGACTCTGTCTGGGGTGGGTTCCACTGGAAGACTCCTGCTATCAGCCACGTAAAGGTATGGCTAAGGTTAGGCTTTATACGTACCAATGCACATGCACGTACAAAGTGTCATCATGCAAAGTCCTCCCCAGTCACTGTGACAGTGAGAAAGTAAGTGCGTTTGAGTCCGTTGGTACAGTGACATGGAAACAGCTTTAAGTATCTTCTACCAACACCATTCATGGTTTCATATGTGGGAATGAATGGGAAAGATATTCTAATAAAAAAAAATACCACAACACTGGCAGTACCAGTTCAACTGTATTTGTGGGTTGCATAAAACACAGTTCTCTGGAATAGTTAAGGCTGGGCAATTTTTTTAGCATGGACAAGACCAAAGGTACTATCCAATTCTGGTTTGCAGTCAACTAATCCCTTTGTATTTCCACACCGAGCTCTTGCACAAGCTCTGCCCAGCCACAGCCCTGTGCTCAACCTGCTCAAATTGGAGCATAAAGAGCTTCTTCATAAAAGGCTGCTCTGTGCTAAACACACAACCACCACCCAGCACGGCACAGAAGAGGAAGACTCATGATCTGTGCCTTTCTTCCAGCTTAATTTTTTATTTGCAAAAGAAGCCATTTCTGCAAAAGTTGAGGGTGGAGAGCAGACTTGTTTTCAGGTCTGATGTTTGCCCAGGCTGACAAGAAGGCTGGTAGCTTGCAAAAGAATTTGGTAACTAGATACAGGAAGGGAAGAGGGAACCTGCTAGCTTTCACCTAGCTACAGACAACAGCCCAACAAATAACTAGTAGGATAAGCAGCCTATCCTGTTACGAGGACAAAACCAGGAGTTTGTTACCCACATCATCATCAGATAAAGCCCTTAAATTTTTGTGCAGAAATTGTGTTAACCTTCATAAATGCCTACTATCTCATCTTCCCATGAAGCCATTCACTTCCATATATCATTATTGCCTCTATAGAACAGTAGTGATAACCAAGATGTGGTTATGTTGCCTCAGGGTTTATTGCTTGATTTCTGTTTTTGAAGCTGTCGTATCTGCTCTGCGTACTAATTATGGTTTTGTACTTATGGTTTGAAGAATGGTGTTTAAAAAAAAATAGCAAGCATGAGATGAATCGCTAATATGGAAAAATAGCTACCTTGTTTTGCCTTAGGTTTCACTGTAGGGTTTTGACAAGGATGATGCATGCATTTCTCAGGCATTAAGCATATTGGGTGGCCACGAATTAGCCAGCTACAGATTTGGGGTTTCCTGCTTACTCAAATTTTCCCTACCATTCATGAAGTTAAAAAGAAAACCTCGGGAGTGTTAGGTTATGTCATAAAAACATTCATCTGCACACACCCAAATGAGCAGAGAGAGAGTGGCAGGATGGGATGCCCAAATAATACCCTGCCCTGGCTATTCCCAAGACTATCACAGGAGCCATCAGCCCACCACAGCCTGATCTCCACAAGCCCAGAGAAGCACAGAGGCACAAGGACAGGCAGGAACCCAAATTAAGGACTCAGAAGAAGGGACATCCTCCTTAGGCCCCTCCCAGGGCTGTCCCAGCAGGGCCTCAGCCCCAGTGTCCAGGCATGAAACCCATCAAGATGGGTCAATACTAGAGCACCTTTTGGATGGAGAGGGATAGCTGCTCAGGGGTATGGGACACATTACAAGATGTGGGGGAAGAGCTCCTTGGGATTGCACAAGGCTTACTACAGGATGTTTAGAGAAGGAACCAGAGGTGGGAAAAGGGATGGATTTAGAGAGTTTTGGGATGAACAAGTGTGGGGAAAATAGAGAGGCAAAGGGATATAAAAGGTTAGTCACATGTAACCAGTTGGCTGTTTAGTACACTTTTCTGGCCACACCCTGCCCTATCTTACTAAATTAATTTCTAACTCTTTTTCTGGGTGAAGAGCTCTCTATTCATTAAGCGTCTATGTACAGGGCTCTGAGTGCAGCTCCTGGAGTCAGACCACACGTGGTGGGGCCTGTGCGTCCATGGAGTGAGTGCAGGTGTGTGAGTGAGCGTGCAAGTGCTGGCAAAGAGCAAACTGAGCTAGCCAGTGGGAAGGGGAACCGGTCTGAGAGACAGGGGTGTCTCTAGGAGGAAGAATGTGGGGGAGTTGGCTACTGGAGACCAAGGCCAAACAAAAACAGTTATATATTGTCCCCACCCCTCACTAGAAGACCTTTGTCCTGCTCAGCCAGAGAAGGGATGCTGCCTTTGCTGTTCTCTGGGAATACGTTGTCAGCCTTGCTGCTGGTTGGACCTGGGGATGCAGCAGCCTCACACATCTCGGGCCACTGGTGAGGTGTTTTCCCTTAACAAAAGTACTCTTTTCTGAATTATTACTACTTACACATAAATTGTTGTCATTACTCTATACCACAAGTATGTTTCATGATGTACTCTAATTGTCAAGAGACACCTATATGCAACAAATTTTTTTTCAGCACCCTATCTTCTCAAGTACATTCTGACCTTTATAAAAAAAAAAGATGCAGTGACTACTATACTGATAATTCTCTGGAATTTAGATCAAGGCAATTTAACTGAGGAAAAAAATAACATAACAGTCATGATGGAAAGCAGAGACTTTTCACAGGAAAGAGCACATGTGTTTGCTGCTCACAGGCAAATCCCTCACCAGGATCATGATGGACCTCCCCTTCTCTTAATTTTTCCACCATCAGATGTTAAGAGCCATAGCCCTCCAGAGATGAGGAGAAGTGGAGATTCAACACCAAACACAGTCAGAGAAAACTCTGCCTGAAGAGTGTGCAGGATATACAAACAGGAAAGGAAACTCAGGCAGGGAGAGGCAGAGTGCCTTTCCCCAGGTCATACACCAGGTCCTTGACAGAGCCAGAAATAGAGCTCAGGCTTCCTGAGCCCCCTCCACGCCACAGCACACCTGGTCTCCCACACGGTTAGGCTGCAGACATTGCTCTTGTGTCAAGACACCCCTTCAGACATTGGTGCATCTGGAGAACAGAGCAGCAGGAACCTCACTGGAGTGGCACCTTTATTCTTTCCAGGAGCTGACGTTTCAGCAGAAAGAATTGGACCAGGAGGTATTACACAGCAATGATGATATTTTAATACTTTTCACTCAAGTCACTTGTATCCTTTTCTGGATATCTTTTAAGGGACTTGTTTTGCACTATAAATTCACGGTTTCCCCTCCCATTTAAGAGGCTATTTTTAGCCAGACAACATCACCGCAGAGTCTAGTTATATGTCTGCTAAGAAAAACTCCTATTTTAAACACTAATAAAACAAAAAAACAGAGCAAGAAGAAATGACTCTACTAGACAAACATCAAACCCAATATACAGCGCAATTGTATCCCCCTTGCCTCCAAACAGTGGAGGCATTTCACCCTGGAAGTGATTCTTAGTCAAGCAACTGATTTGAGGTACAGAAGTATTCATTCTCTACATATTCAGTGTGATAACAACTGCAGTGTCTGAAACGAATGCTTGGGTCCCAAGCCTGTTGACCCACAAAAAAAATTTGTCAGGTGAGAATCAGATCTGAACTTGCTCTTCTGGGCCCTGTTCTACCAGATGCAGGGCAGTGCTCGGGTTTAAGTATCTCACAAAATCAGAGTTGCAGGCGGTGTGTCTCATTCAAGAGCAGCATCTGCATCATTCCCACCCAGCAGCATGCATACTCGGTGCTCTACCTCATACCCCCAGGCCTGTTTGGCCATGTTAACACAATAATAAGTAGGTGGTTTGGTTTCAGTTTTCTTATTTTTATATAGCAGAAGGGTTTGGAAGACAGTTTGAACTGCAACCTAAGGAAATTATATACACAGTTTGTTCTTAAGCCTCTGGGCTTCTTCCTCTTCCAGAAGGAGCACCCCTCAGCTGAACAAAATACCCACCCCCTCCCAGGTCTGTGCTGATTACATGTATGTTATTCAGCAGTCACATGTTGTTACTTCTCTTTGCAGTAACAACTATTCCAGTACCAAAAAGCATAACATTTGTGAGCGCACAGCCTCCCTACGTACATCACCACCACACCAGTGGCGCTCAGAATGTGTCCTGCCTCGTACAGTCCTGTGCCACTCTGCTTCTGCCCTTGCCTCCACCCCTGCTGGTTGCCAAACCACAGCTGAAGCAAATCCACCTGTAAAGCCCCCAAGCCCCAGAGAAGGGAGGCGTGGGAGCAGACTTTGCTCCTGCCTGCTTCCTGCCATGTTTCAGCCCCTTCATCCTCAAGGTTCAATTGTCAAAGTCAAGGCTTCCAGGAGGCACGTAGCAGAAGCAGCACAGCCCAGTCTGCCATCTCCTGAGGAACACAGGGCAGGCGGAGAGGGCAGCAGAGCATGAGGGTGGCACCTGGTATGCCGGGCGGGATGCTGGCAAGGAGCAGGGGAAGGCTTCTCTCACCCTCTCTGCTCCTGCCCTCCCGCAGCAGTAGTTCCCTGCACACCACAAGGGAACACGTTAGGAAAAATCCCTATTTTGATATACATTACTTTTATTTGGCAAAATCTTGCTGTTGTTCTCAAACGCCAGGCAGTGCTGGAGCTGAAGAACAAAGGGCCAAGTGTTTCGATGATGCACAGACAGCCTGGAGTAAACCGGAGTGAATTAATGACACTACACCTGGGCAGTTAGTGCACACGCTGCCTATTACCAGGAGGCTGCCAGCCAAGTGCCATTAACCTCCAAGGCAGATCATTATTAGACCATAACACCCAACCTGTCATGTCTCATTGTTTCATTAACACAGTTCTGGAAAACCTCTAATACAGTCAGGGAAACTATTGCCTCACAATTAGCAGAGATTACAAGATTTTCCATGTGGATACTGAAGAGAAGAAAAGGAAGTTTATTACAATAATTTTAAGGGCATTAGAGATAACTGTGATAATTTTGCTTCTGATCTAAAGCCCACTGAAGGCAGTAAACAGGCTCCTACTCTTTTCTTCTGAAACAGTGATTTTATTATTATAAATATGATTCTCCCCCACTCATTTATTAAATTAGAACTTGCCCAGCCCAGAAGAAACCTGTAATGCATGCACAAAAATATTTGCATGGCTGACAAGCTCTGTCTTTGAATCTTCATGAAAGGCATATAATTGTGTTTAATGCAATTTGTCATTAAAGAAATAAGCTTTGATCCAAACATCTTTGCAACAGAGATCCAAAGAAACTAAAACTCCAGGTCTATTTTAAAGCAATGTGCATTTAACATTCATTCCTTTCCTTATCTGATTAGGAAATTTATTCCCTAGTAGATAGAAATATAACAAAGAAACAAAGTCATACTTACACAACTTTATTAATGCCTCATAACTTATAGCTGGGCTAGTTTGTTGTAGGAGTTTTTAAAAATTTATTTACTCTTTTTAAAGAAGGGACATTCTCATCTAATTTAAACCAAAAATCTTTGGGACAAAGATTATTGACCACTCACCACACTGGAAAGCTAACCAAGTAGGTTTCTAGTGCTTATACATCTTGAATGCCAGCTGACTAAACAGAAATTTAACTGGGAAAGAAAAAAAAAAGTTTTGAAAAACTATAATGGAAACACTTTCACGAATTATTTTAATGAAAGTGGCAGCTTGTCTACATTTAAATAACTCTCTGCAATGTGTGCATGGTCAACAGGGACATTATACTTCTGTCCACAAGGGAGGAACCAGCTAGGTGTTTTGTTTGCTTGTTTTTCTTTTCTCCTTTTTCAGTTGATTCAAGACATGAGCAAAACAAATGCTCCAGAATTTATTTATTTTTTTTTAAAGGTGGGGAAGAATGAAAGAGAAAAGAAACCCAGAGAAAAAGCCTCTCTAATAGAAAAAAATGTGTTTTTTCCTCTGCCAAATGCCTCCAGGAAATTTTCTGTGGGAGTTGGGACATTCATCTCCCAGAATCTGGCCCCAAGTGAGGAACTGCAGTGTGCCAAGCCAAGAGGGGGGAGGGTAAAAAAAAAAAGGGAAGCAAATTCTACAACAATTGTGAAATACTCCAGGTCATCCAATTTCCTATTATGCATGTGAAATATTTCTTTAAAAGGAAAAAAAGTCACTCAGAAGTTGTGACTGCTTAAAAAGAAAAAAGAAATGAAAAGAAAATGAAACCTCTAAAGACTGTACTAATTTCACTTTCAAACTGGTTCTTATCCACACGAAAAAACAGTTATTACAGCATTTAAAAATCACAATATCCGTAGGGGATGGGACCATCTTTTGGCTATATTAGTCTCTGCAGCCTAGGTTAGCCTGTTTCCCACACTAGAAATACCAGATGCTCAGGAGAAATGTAAGAGTAGCACAAGCACGCAGTAACACCTCACCAGGTTACTCCGCCCGTGTCAACACAATCCACAGGTCTCCTGTGGGACTCCTTGAACTCATAAGTCTTGAGCCCATGTGAAGTTGTAGCACCTCTAGCCTCTGCTCAACAGCTTAGATGATGCTACAAACCACCGCCCCTTGCTTTAAACCCCAAATCCACTGAAATTTTTCACGTCCCCCAGATCTCATATTATAAGCAGCAGCAAACAAGTAATTCCTTTTCATCCTCTCCTTCCCTGTGGCATCAGAAGACTTTTGTCCATCCTTTCCCAGTGGCTTCTTTCCAAGAAAGGAAGTCCCAAGCCTATCTGCCACTGTACAGAAGCTGTTCAGTGTCTTTGACAATTACTGCTGCTCTGATCTGAATCTTCTCTAGCTCTAATCTACCTTCTCTGATGTGGAGCTGCCCTTAGCCCTTTTCTGTGCTGTTGGCTTTTGACTACTTATCCCATTGTATGAAACCTCAATGCAGACAACACTGGAACCAAATGCTTTTCCAAAAATCAGTAGTGAGGTGAGTATCTGTATTTTGCACTCATCAATTCAACAGAGACTGGCAGACAAATACATTCTTTAAAAAAAAACAAAAACTGAAACAAAAAAACCCACACACACCAAACAAGATCTAGGTTTTCACTCTAAATAATATAATTTTTGGGTGAAGGCGAGACAGATTTGTTAACCAAATTTTTTTTTTTTTAAAAGACAGTCCTAGAACAGACTCACTGATATAAACAGCTTAGTTAAATTATATTTCTAATGGTACCATGACAATTTGAATTATAAAGATCATTTTATTCCAACCAGACTGACATGGAAATTGCCATGCTGTAAAGACAAAGCTGCTTTAGAGTGCCTGAACAGTAGAAATGGCTCAGTCCCAGTGAATTTGTCTCTGGAATACCCTTGTTAATTTAGCCCTACCTCAAAAAAAAGCCCTGAAATGTAATTGTCAAGCTCCTAAGTGCAAAAGATCCATTCCGGAAAGTCTGTTTTTCCATTTGTTTTTAAGCAACAACCAGCACATGCCTTTGAGAGTGTCCCAAGAGGTAAACTTGGGCTTCTGTCCCCAAATGGAAGGACAGAATTAGCTGCTTCTTCAGACATTTTCCACTCCTTTCCTTAGATTCATTGAGCTCTCTAGGGAGAAGACTACAGAACCAGATGAGGAAATCATGTGTATAAGGATGTGATGGGGGAGGGGGGCTGGAAACATCAGGGTATGAACTGCATTCCCTCTCCTCCTGTGATGGCCACTGGCCGGATCTTGCAGGAAGTCCCCCAGGCTTGTTGCTGCCATTGGACCCAACAGTGGCTCAGGAATAGCTGTGCCTGGAGAGCTGCAGAGTCCAGGCAGGGAACTAAGGTACAGCTCCACCAGAACAACATCAGTAACCAGAGAGTGCCAGCTCCGCAGGGTCTGAATTATGACATGGGGACAGTTTTAGTCCTTCAGATCTAACCTCAAACTGAGCAAACGCTGGAGAAGTCAGAAAGCTTTGCTTATAACTGGAGAGTGCAAGTCCAGGCCTTTCGCATGGTCTTGAGGGAACAACATTTAAAAAAAAAAGCTGTAGAAGCCCAGCCACAGATGCAAAGATGAAGCATTCATAGCATGCATTCTAATAATTTCTGTTTATACAGCTTAGGGGAAAAAACCCTAGCTAAAACTAATTCTTTTTTGTGTGGGAATCTGCTCTGGTTTAACTCAAAGGTCATTTTTAAGTCCGTGTGCATTAACAGTGCTACACAAATATTTGTCAAATATACAGGCTGCTGGTCTCGTTTGACAGATAAAGGTTATGGGGGAGGAGTGGAGGGAAAAAACACCCCAACCCATGCAGAACACAGAACTGAATGAACCTTAAGGAAAAGCATCCATCTGCCAGAGAGCGACATGTTCCTGCTGGCAGAGACTGCCACCTTTTGGGCAACAGCTTCGGAGGGCGAGCAGAAAAGAGGATGCTCCCTCCTTTCCCTTAAGTTTCCAGTCTTGGGTCTGTATTTACCTGTATGTCAAGACAATGAAACAGTTTTAATTTCTCAGACAACTTCCAGTACAGGAAGAAACAGAATATTTACAATAGGATTTTTTTCCCGTTTATTAAAAAGCAAGGTATATTTTTACAGTCTATTAATCTCATCTGCTGCTACTATTTTTGAAACTGTTAGCAGATTTCAGTCAAATTTTACACAAGGGAAATCTGTCCGATAACATCATCCCAACTCACTTCTTGAGAATTAGCAGCTGACAAGATGAGCTACATTCAAATTCATGCCTCATTTGGGGAGAGCAAAGGAGGAACTTAGCTATGATGCTTCTCAGCTGGTAGCAGCCGGTCAACCAGCATGGATGTGGCTCCCCACCTGTCACCGCAAATAGTCTTTCTTATGCCAGACCCCTGTGCTGACCCCAGACATCTGAGGGCAGGACAAAGGAGGCTCATTTTAGTAGGTAAGCCAGGAGGGAAATAGATCACAGGTCAATTGGATTCAAACATCACTGGCTCAGCTCCTCTTTTGGTGGCTTATCTTGCCAACACACAGGGATAGAGCCTACAATGAGGGAGAAAACTAAATACTTTCCAGTCTTCGGAATTGTTTTGCTTGTATCATGTGTGAAACACAACTGTAAAAGATACTGGCTTAGGATTTTCCAGTGTGTTTTACCTTTAGTCTAAAATCAAAATATGTAATCAGATTCCAAAAAAAGCTGAATACACAAAAACTGGTAAGTTGTTAAAAAATATAATCTTACCACATCTGTTAAGATAAAAGAAGCAGATTCACTCATTTCTGCTGTCTTTCTTGCTCTTCTTATCATAGGGGGTTTATGGTTTTATTCTTCCTTTTCAAACCTAGCTACACAATTTCAATCCCATTTTGACATAGATATATTAGGTTGTTGTAAGAGTCCTGACTATAGGTAGTGAAAGAAAGCCTCAGTACCTCCTGGAGGGACTGTGCAGGAAGCCAGATGTCAGTCAGTAGCTACAAGAACCTGCAGTTACACACTGCTGCCCACTCTGACTGGGGAGCATTTTCTCTCACAGCACCATCTGTAGCTGCACCTCACTGTGAAATCCCGCTCCTGACCTGCCTGTTTCTGTTTTTATAAAAAATGGTCTTTGCACTGACACTGGATCTCGCTCCCTGGCTCCCTTGGACAGGAAACCCTGCAGTTTCAAAACACAGCAGAAGCCTTCTGTGCAGCCCGGAGGCAGTGATGCCAAGGGACACATTTCACTGGAGCCTGCCCATCACTGGGCAACTGAACTACCTTCCAACCCTGTAAGATGCTCTCTTCTGTCACCATAAAGGAGGCTGCAAGGGCACTGCCCTTCAGAAGGTCAAAAGCACCTACACCTTGCCCTTGTACTGAAGAAGGGAATAAGGCAAAAGAATGTAATTTGGTTTGTCTCCCAGAGCAATCTTACCCAGCAAGTCTTCCATACCACCCAGCTGCTGTCCTTCCTAGGCTGCTCCCTCTTGCTTCTTGTTCCCATCTGCATTTGTGTGAAATTTGGATCTTGATGGGGAGAAACAGTGGAAACTGAGATGTTAATAACCCTGAAGGGAGTTACTGGGGTTGTGGATAAAAAGTGACACTGAGAGGGAGGAGCAATGAGAGTCACACAAGAGGTTCAGTGCTGGAAGGGCAAGAGTAAAAGGTTATTTGGACAGTATGAGACATCTTGCTTGCGGGGGCAATGCCTCCTTTTTCCTTCTTAGCTTATTTGAAAAGCAGGA
This sequence comes from Pterocles gutturalis, assembly GCF_000699245.1. NCBI lineage: Eukaryota > Metazoa > Chordata > Aves > Pterocliformes > Pteroclidae > Pterocles > Pterocles gutturalis. Next base: position 56,821 of record NW_010140996.1, read on the forward strand.
GCTGCAGCATGTCAAGCTGCAGAAGCTACTGGAGAAAGGACTTTGACACCCAGCACCTCAGTGGGGCAGATGCTAAAAGGCACCCTAGTCTTCCAGTGCTGCTGATTTTCCTCTCCAGCGAGAAAAAGGAGACCAGAATAAATTTATCTTTGTGCCTCACCTGAAACATGCCAAGACCTCACTGGTTAGAAGCCACAACCCTACAAACTCAAAATGTCAGAAGAACACCAGATACCTCTATATGAATTACTACAGGCTGTCCTAGTCTTCAAAATGCAGCGAGATGTGTTAAACACTACAGATAACTGACTATCTAGTTATTTGCATTTTCTATGCTAAAATACCATGGTAGCTACAAGCAACTGAAGCCCATGTATAAATCCAAAACCCAAGCCAAATCTTGCAGCAGCAATTCTAAATGGATCTGATCAGAACAGCACTTGTTATAATTCTGGTGGTAGCCAGGTGTTTGGAGAAAAACTGATCTTAAAAGATTTATTCCACCTTCCCTTAAAGTCTAAAGCATCTTAGGGAAGGATGCTCTTAAAACTCCTGCTA
>NW_010140997.1:0-1768 GCF_000699245.1 Pterocles gutturalis
GCTGGCCCCGCCAGCCCTTCCCCTGCGGGCTTGCTGCGGGATACTCGGGATAATGCTGCTGTTGACACTTTTTTCCGAGCCACAAGTGTGTTTGTTAACCGGGGACCTGTGCTTAATGCAATTAACTCGGTTGCCGGGATTTGTACCTCTGGAAAAGCCACTCTTCGGAGAAGCGCTCCCACCCTTTCGCGACACGGGGGGTTTTAGTGTCTTCCATCGGTGGATGTCAGATTGCCTTGAGGGAAGGGGGCATGCCAATGACACGGTTGCAGTGTTTGGGCAAATATTAGGAAATAATAAATTGAGGTTTCAGTATGAAATTAAAAACCCATGATAATTTAATCCAATTAAAATGAGCTGCTCTGCTGAACTAAATAATGTCACTAGCTTGGGTTAACTTTTGAAGTCGTCTAGCTGTTGTATAAATTATCCCAGTCACAGCTTTCCTGAAATCTGTCTCATCATTAGGGATTTCTAAGGATACAATTGCAAAACACTTTTCTTAAGGACTAATTAAGAAAGGGTTGTGTAGAACACGGACTCCCGTTTCCCTGAGTATAACTGCACTGCAGAAACACCCTTGGCTAATGAGGTACAATATACTTTAATTTTATAGAAATGCTGTTATTACAGCGTTCTCTGATGGTGTAGTAACTATTAAACTGCCACAATAATTAGTAAAGCATTAAGTTTTATGGTTTTTTGCCTTAGGATGAACGTGCAGTGGCAGCGTGAGGCGGGTTGTCGGGGCGTACTGGGCAGTGCGGTTCGGGGGGCAGGGGAGAGAGCGAGGTGGGGGAGCCTCCCTGGCCCTGGTGCAGCGCCCTGGCTGCTGCCAGAAAGTTGTGGAGAGATTGGAAAAGTAGAGGAAGGTTGTTCCCCCTCCCCCCCTTTTTTTCTTTTCTTTCTCTCTTTTTAAAATTTTCTTTCACCATGTCTGGCAGCAGCTACATAGTCACTTGAAGTAGGATTTTGTAGACCAGTCTCTGTGAGAGCATAGATGCCAGATCTCTTGTCTCTGCAGAAGGCTGGTCATAAGAGGAATTTTATATGGATGCTTAAAAATCCTGCTAGCTCTCTAGAGCACTGTCGAGTGGTTTTAGCTGTAAATTTCTTCCCGTTTGTTTGATTCTGCTATTTACTATTGTTATCTAGGCAAAGCTGTAAGGTAAAAATCTAATTTCTGATGAAGTAGATAATCCAGGAGTTTTTTGAGCAGGGAGGGGAAGGCAGCAGGAGATAGGGTTTCCTAAAGCAACACGTTCCCTTTATTCATTTCATGTAACCAAGAAACCTCTTTACTGGGGTGGGCCAAGTATAGATGTCAGAGCCACATTAAAAATGCACTGGAAATGAGACCTGCCACTGAACCTGGGAGCGGTTTGTCTGTGCTGGGGGCACGCTTTGTGTGCCCTGACATGGGCTGTCATGCCGCAGGTGCATTCCACTGTGCTGTGCCAGCTCCCTGGGGGGAGTACCCGTCTGGGGACATGGTTGGGACACAGAGGCTGAGGGGGGACCCCGACCTGTTCATGCCAACCTGTGTGTGGTGGCAAGTGTTATCCACATCAAAGCTGGTGGATCGCAGCCAGGGCTTGCGGGGTGGTTTGCTGCCATCAGTGCGGTGTGCGGTGAGGTGCCGGATGAGAGTGGGGTCCGGTAACCCCGGCTGGCCTGGAAGGACATGGAGGGTTCACCCAGGCTTGGCTGAATGGCAAAAAACATACTTTTTAGGTACCTTCAAGACTTCCTGGTTTGCTTTTAGGAG
>NW_010140997.1:1780-2719 GCF_000699245.1 Pterocles gutturalis
GCTGGAAAGAAAAGGCAAACTCTGTGAGAGGCCTGATGTGCCTTTTGAACGGTTGGGTCCAGTCCTGACGATAGCAGGAGTCGGCTCTTGCTGATTTTAATAGCACCAGAGAGCAGCGCTGAGTATCCGGCTGTACTTGTCAGCTCCCATTCGGAAGAGAGATGAACCTTTCCATTTCATCCTGGTTCGCAGCGGTGGGACGGATGGTTTTCCAGAGCTTGCGTGACAGTCTAATCCCCTCTGTGAGCCCGAGCGCGCATTGGGAAGCTTTGCTGGCTAGGGGGCTGTGCTGTGTACCGCAGCGTTACAGTGCTGCCCCCCTAACAGAAGGTTAATCACTGCTCTCCTCTTCCTCAGTGAGGTTTCTGGAGCCCGGAAACTTCGCTTCACATCAGCAATGCATGCGTGGGGTTGGTTTTTAGGCTTTCAGTAAAATAGAGCACTGGGGCATCAGTGTCAGCTGGGTGGTCTTTCTGGTTCTTCTGTAAGCGTCTGAGCACCGATTCATTGGCATAAATGAAGGATGATCTGAGGGTAATATTTGGCGTATTTTTCAGAAATATTTAGTATTTTAGAAGCACGATGCTATAATTTTCCTGCATTTGTTTCTAATGGTTACTTTGCTTTTGGAATTTGTAAAATTAATAGGGTGTTGGAGAGAAGGAATGTTGTTTTTTTGAAAAATGCAGCTAGACTTGGGAGACAGTAATTAGAGAAGAGAGAAGCAGGCTGAAGAGATAGGTGGCGTTTCAGATTTATATGCCATGCGTGTCTCTCCCAAGCGTGTTAAATTTGCATTGCCAAGTAAACTCTAAAGAAAGGTAGGAAATTTTTAGTCTTGATTTATTTCCATCCTTCCTCAACTCACGTGAGCTTTTTCGTCTCACTGTAGAGTTAATAAATATCTGTCCATCGCTTTTTGTGGCTTTTCAGCACCTC
>NW_010140997.1:2750-6354 GCF_000699245.1 Pterocles gutturalis
CATCTGCCATGGCTGCTTCCCTTGCTCTGGCTGAACATCTGGGTGCTCCCACCCAACAGCTGCCTGCACTGCCATGCCCTGGAATATCAGGGGAGCTCTGGATTTTGCCACCAGTCTTGGGCATTACAGTTGTGGTGCTGCAATGAAGCCACCCCTTAGCTGGATGTTCTCAGGAGCCTCTTTCTGGGAATAGGTTGCCCTCCCAGGTTAGCTTATCTTTCAAAAATTAAAGAACAGATTATTCTTGACCTGAGATCAAACACTGAAGCAGTTTCTCTTTTTAATAACTTAGCCCCGAGGTCTGCATTGGATCTGACTTAATATTCAGGCCTAAAGTGCAGAGATGTTTTCTCTGCATTTTTTTCTAGATCCTTATCAAGGAAGTAGATGAGAGCCTTGTCTTCAGGAACAAGTCAGGACACATATCTCGGGGTTTGAAGTCAGGTACTGGGATTGTGGTTCTTGGGCAGATGATGCCTCAATGGTAGGTTTGAGGCAGTTGCTGCAGCTAATGGGATAAAGATGGTAGACTTTGGAGAATGAGCTGTAAGCCTTGGGTTTGTTTGAAGTTGTGATGTCTCTAAGTCTCTGTGGTCCTAATCTTAAACGTAATCTCAGGGTGACCAGATCAAGGCCCAATTTCTTGACTAGAAGAGGTCAAAGCCTAATTTCTTTGCTATCAGAGGTGCGAGTTATGAAAAGCCCCATTTCAAACACACAGCTACAATCTAATGCCTCCAAAGAGGAGGCTGGAGAGTTACCTGCCATCCTTGGTGGGGAACATGGCGTTCTGGGAGGGAATCCTGAGTCTGGGGACGAGCTCGTTCCTCCCTGCAGCAGCGGAGCTCCCTGCGGAGCAGCCAGTCGTTTGCAGAGCTGTCTATTTGCCCTGCATGGCCAATTGTCTTTATTAAATGTCAAGCAGAGGCATATGGATGGCATTTGTTAATTGCATTATCTCACCAAATTGACTTTTGCCATTGACCAGTTTAAACATTTTCCTTATGGCAAAGAATTACAGGCTTTAGTAAGGCTCAGCGGCTGAACAAAGGGCTCTTGTCTAGTTAGGGAAAAATACTCTTTTGTCTTCTCGATAGATCTGACTAGCTATGATTTTTAACAGAAATGTTGTGTTTGAGACTGGCAAGCTTGTTTGAGGCCTCATGTAAGACCCTACTTGAATGCAAGTCAGAAAGATGCTCTCTGTGCTGGTGCGTTTCGAGAGGATGCACAAGTCATGAGCAAGCAATTTGGTCCACATTCAAGTTCCTTCCCTCTCTGTGTTGTAGCAAGTGTGAGAGAATTACTTGAGGCTGTTCTGTGCACAGTTTGTTGTTTGGTTGTCTTTGGTTCACGCTTACAAAACGATAGTAAACTGCTATCTGTAATCTTTTCAGGACTATTAATTTGTTCATAGGTTACATGGCGCTAGTCTGTGATTTGGAAACAAGATTTCTCTTGCTCACACTGAAGTATAATTTGCAATCTCTCGACTAAAGACTGCATTAGTGTTTGACCCTGTAATAATGACATTTCTCTGCATGTACGTTGTTTTCTTGATTGGCTCAGCCCTGACGGATGCTTTCAAAAGCACACTAGATATTTAGCCAGAAATACAAAATACATGTAATCCTCAAAAGTGTTGGAAAAATGATGGCAGTAGGAGAAAAAATGGCATTTAACAACCATTTGCAACAAGTACTTTTTGGTTGAATAAATGATTTTTGTTGACATCTCAAGTAGGGTGTTAATTGAAAGTGAAATAATGACTAATACGGTGGTGATGAATCTGCAGAACTTGGCCTTGTCTGTAGATAGCCTCTTAGTGTGTCACTTAAGCCATGCTTAACTAAAGCCTGAGCTGGACACTGTCTGAAATCCCTATTTTTAGTTTATGTCTATAAAACTTCTTCAGAAATCTCCCTTCCAAGCTAAATTGTTTTGTTCCAAAGGTGAATTGATTTGGGAAGGTTCAAATAAAAACCTGTTTGTCTGTGTTTGAGTTCTGAGTGTGAAAATAAAGACATACTTTTTATTGGTATTAGTTGTAAAGAGACAAAGGGACTTGCAGAAGGTCAAAGAGCCTGTGGTATTCACAGGAACTGAATCAAAAGGTTCAGAAATCAGCACTGAACAACCAGAATGCATTGTCTGTATTTAAATATTGTGTTGTCAGACCTGTGTTCTTCCTGCTTGATTAACTATAATAAAGCATCATTTTCTCCAGAGGTGCTTCCACACTAATGGAGGTCGCTTGTCACGTTTCAGATCAGTGTGAAGTGGCCCATCCTTATTTTCTGAAGTGTGTTTCGGAAGTGTAACTGTGATGGTCTTGCAGAGCTGCTAAAGCCATACAGCCTGGGAGGTGAAGTACTTCTCGTCCAGCAGTTGGGTGCATGACTGGTACGGCCTCAAGACTGAAGATGTTTTGAGAGAAGAAAAAATGTAATATGCTTGCTGCCACGTGAATGAATAACCTAACTAGGTCTTCCTTCAAAGATGTTTTGAGAGAAGGAAAAATGTAATATACTTGCTGCCACATGAATGAATAACCTAACTAGGTCTTCCTTCTGCCTTCCCCAGGATTCTCTGAGGTGTGTCTGCTCACGTGCCGCCGTTAGTTATACAAATAAGAGTAAGCTTTCCTCTTTCTCTGAGCTGAGCTGCATTAATTCCAGCTGTGGTGGCTCTGCAGTACCTGCAGGAACAGCTGGCTGGGCACAGCCACAGCTATGACCACCCAAGCCCTGTATGCTTGATCTCTTTTGGCTTTAAGAGCTGAGTCTTGTTTGCTTTTTGGACTGGGGTCTGCAGGGGAGGGCTAAGAGTGGGTTTGAATACATGGTGTATCCTGCAGGCTGTGGAGAGGAGAGATGACCAGGAGACAGATTCTTCCTTTGCTGCATTGTTTTTATCTTGTGCTCACTGTGGATATGGAGATCCCAGAATCAGTGTGTCACTTAAACCGATTACCAGGTGAAAGCCCCCGCAAAGCCTCTTCCTTTTTGAATCCCTTTCAAGTGTTGTGCGGTTCAAATATGCAGGCATGGAGGTGTGACATTGATGGTGCTCTTATTATTTAAAATTGAAACCTGCAAGGGAAGCAAAGCGGAAGGTGAAGCTGGTTCAAAGTAATGGAAACGCATCGTCATTGGCCCATCTGAAAATTGAGCTTCCATTGAGTATAAATTTGTTATACTGCATAAATAAAAACAGATATGGTTTAGCCCTATAAATAATAATAGTGTATAATTTCTGCAGTGAGGATGCACGTAAAATAACGTTGCTGAGAAGCAAGATTCTGAGTTTTTTTGTGGAAGGAGCGTTGCAGACCATCAGTGTCCTGTCCTGGCCGTGGGACTGGATCTCCTCCCAGTCGGGAGCTCAGGGGCACTCGGTGGCAGTGCAAGCACAGCAAATGGAAGTGTGTGTGCAGCAGGGAGAAGGAGCATCCATGAACAAGGTGTGTGAAATCTGGTTAGTTAGTAACTAGCTTGTGTAAGTCTCATTGTAAGAAGGTGAAAAGTTCTCAAGAACTGCTGTGGCAGCAGGCAGCGTTAGAAGATTAGTGCATTAGGATCATTAGTGACTTAAGCATCTACAA
>NW_010140998.1:0-2913 GCF_000699245.1 Pterocles gutturalis
AAACCGAGAGCCAACCAACAGAACCCAGGTGACACACGCATTCCTCAGCACACGCAGACCCACGGACCCGACGGCAGGATCCACGCAGACTGAAAATGGAGATTCAAAGATGCACAGCAGGACATCAACCCACCTACGGACCGTATGCGCCATGTGCAGCGCCACTGGAACACTGCTACGTAATAGTCACCAAATGAAATTTTCAGAAGATTAGTGTGATCTCCCTAAGCAGAAAGCGACAGTCCCAGGACTGCGGTAGGAAGCAGAGCCAGCAACAGCACTGCACCCACAGCTGCCACTGGTGCAAGAGACCCCAGCCCCTCTCGGCCCCACCCTCGACCTCCTCGTCAACAAAAAGGTGTTTACTGCCATGTGTAGAAGATGCAGAGCAAAGGCTCATCACGCTGTTTGTGACAGCTCTGACCCACAGCACCTGCTGCCATCACGCCCTACTCCTTCAGACTCATTTTTCAAACCCCCCCTCCCCTCCCGGCTGCGTCTCCCCCTGCTCTGCTCGTCTCACTGGTGTTTGCTGTCTGCAGCCACGGTTATTGCTCACCTAGGACCCAGACAATCACAAAGCCAAGCCATATAGAGTTTGAGATCTTCAGAGCCATTAATGCAGGGTATGCAAGGTGCTCCCAAGTCTCAAATACCAGGAACCGCCCGAAACGACAGGAGAGTGGGCTTTCCACACCTCCTCCTGCCCTGGCTGCGCAGCACGTTCGCAGTCAGCACAGACGCAAGGACCTGACTGCCCAAGTTTTCTTTCTGTCTGTCCTTCTGAGCCAGATGACTCTTAGAGGCTCTGACAGACAGACATTACAGTGGTTGGCTTTGGTAGGTTTGGGTTTTTTGAAATCATTCTCTTAACTTGCAGTACTGCACAGAGAACGTGAATTTCTGCACTGAAACGTGAATTCATAAAATATAAATTTCATCAGCGGAACAGAGGAGAAAACTCTTGACTGACTCAAAACATGGGCACCATGGAAAAATATACTACTAGGAGCAGAATTCAGCTTTCATTAGGAAAAAAGAGAAGAGGAATTAAATCCTGAAAATGTGTTCTGTAGGAACCAGGGTTAGAGGAAAAACAGCTAAAAAACCCCATTGTCTTAAACTGTACTGGAATGTCAGGTGGCATTTCTGGAAAAGCAGTGCGATGAAAGAGCGAGTGTGTTGTAGGGGGATACAGAACAGGAACCGAGAATAAAAACATCACACAGATAAAGAACAATAAAGTCTGATTCATGCAGAAGACAAGCCACGTTGGTGTGGAGATATTAAAAGATAACATCCATAACAGCATTTGGGGATGTCAGAGAGCAGGACACGACGGGCGAAGGACGGGGGGAGAGGAAAAAGGAACCAGCACGTGGTGCGATCCTGCAGCACACGGGAACACGTCCCACCTGCCCGGCGCAGACAGGGTCCCGCAGCGGGGAGCTCTGTCGTTTTGCCCGGCAGCGACACGCAGCAACAAGCACCAGCGCTGCTCTGTCAGCAGCATCTGCTCCTCATCGCGTCTGTAACGCTTTGCTACAGCACCCGCTGCCTCCACGCCGTGCCTTGCTCAGCAGGGCTGCGCGTTAGGGAAGAGATCCCAGGAGCGCCAGAGCGACTGGAACAGAACGTGCACAGAACACAAATAAAAACGAAAACCTCACTTACCATATTGCCATACATTCAGAACTGCCAGGTGGTGCCATGGAGATGACCGCAAAAACCAGAAATCACAGGAAATCTAATGCACCTGACATTTGTATCACCGTTTCTCTGAGAGTATTAAACCACTTCTCAGGGTTAAACGGTACAAGGGTCTCTAAAAATCGATTCCCTTACGGGATTACTAGGTATTGAGATTCTCTGACCACGAGAGAGCTTCTCCAACAGAAGGCACACAGAATCCAACCTAGCAAAGCTCCTGTAAAGAAGGCTTTTAAAGAGAAATGCTGGTATTAGTCACTGACCTATACCAAGCGAGGATCTCGCCCCAGATCTGCAAAATCTTTGAGATCAGCCAGACAGCCTGCAGAGGAGTTTCCCAACGATGCGCTGCACTGCCTTGCACAACGCTGCACGTCTGCCAGATAACTCCTGACTTTATCAGCTATGCCCCAGACCAACCAGAAGAACCAGGCCAAAAGGAATCCACCCTGCTGCAAGAGTCTGGAGACAAATCTTGGCTAAAAAAACCCGTCCAGGCTAAATACAGAAACTGCAGCCATTTCTATCCTGTGCAAGTTCAGGGCACGCACTAGATTTTACACTGCAATCTAACACAGTGACAAGAAATTTTAAAAAAGGGGGGGTGGGATCACAGTTCACTTTTTCACAGAGCTATTTTACATTTTTACAGCAGATTTTACTCTCAAAAAGCAGTATCTATACTGAGAAACCTCCAGACTTCTGAGCCCTTTTATCTGCTAATGACAGCAGATCCCATCTAACAGAGGTGAAAGGGAAGGGACGTGAAATTTCTTGTACAGAATGTCATTAGCCTTACTGAGGAAGCAGTTTACGTTGGGTACAACCTAGCTGTATCCACAGGAATTCTACTACTATCCAGATAGACCATTTCACCATGTAACATAACAAACAAATCCATGCAAATCCAGGAAAACATGCTCATTATTCTCCTTAATAATCAGCCTTCGTGAACTTTGCAGAGCAATAAAACCAAAACCAACCTACCAGGCTGAGTATCACCTCCATTAAGAGAGGCCAGTTCCACTCCTCGCCCAGGAGGAACGCATGTTTGCCTCGGTGAGTTCTGTTACACTCCCAAACGGCAGCAACACTGCACTGATTAAAAGTCGACTTCTGGACCCCAAAAGAAATAGAAACATCACAATAAGCGCACTGACAGCTACTCTTCTGTGCAAACGAAATCCAAACAACTCTGTCAGG
>NW_010140999.1:0-445 GCF_000699245.1 Pterocles gutturalis
TTCCTCTGATTTTCTTTGCATGCTTTGGATGAAGAAGGGTTGATCAAAGGTCTGGCACAGCAACCATTTGTCATGCAGACAGACCTGATAACTCAGTATAAAAAAATGGTGGAGGCAATCAAGACATGGTTTGATAACAGAATTCTGAGAATATTAAATTAATGTCTGTGGATCATTGACAGCAAAACAGGTTTTGGACTTGCTCTTGTTTCCTCAGTGCTTGTGCTCATCTCTAACATTAAATATCAAAGTTTAGATCTTTGTTTTTTAAAGAAAGACTTATTAATTGAACTGTCGCCCCTTCCCTTCGAGTCAGAAACTGTCAGTAGTGATTTACCTCTTTATCTAGCCTTCTTAATTTTAAAAAGGAATTCACTCTTTCATCTTTGGAGGCAAAAATGAAAGTTAATTTACTACCTGAATAGATTTAGAAAGTTTAATCTTT
>NW_010141000.1:0-2846 GCF_000699245.1 Pterocles gutturalis
TCCCTCTCCTCTCCCTCTCCTCTCCTCTCCGGGGACACAGATGCTCTTCTGCCTTCTTGTGTGTCTGGGTGGCTGCTGTAGTTTTGGTGCAATAACTGAGCCCTTGTTGACTCCAGAGCGTGACTGGCTTTCGGGGACTGAGGATCCGAGCCTGGCCCCGTGGCTCCGGGTAGGAACGTGCAGTTTTTGGTGGGGGGTTCTGATAGCATCTGAATGAGTAATGCTGTGGAAGGGAGGGACTGGGCTTGGAGAGGTTCAAGCACTCATCAGGCTTTTGGGACTCCACAAACAGTGCTCACAAGGGGTGGCATCGTGCTGTGAGAGCCTGGAGGAGCGAGGAGCCGCTTGAAGAGGCTTGAGCTGTTGGTGCTGGTGCAGTCCTGGTCAAACTGGAGCTGGCACCTTCCCACGGGCCAGCTCGCCGTCGGTGCATGTTGACAGACTCATCTGCTCAGGGTGACACCGAGCTGTTCTCTCTCTTGCTGTGGGCAGCCTGGCGCAGCCCGTCACCGCCTGGGGAGATGGATGGCGTCTGTTTGCGCTCGTCTCCCAGCGATGAGCGATCCCAGCGAGGGCTGGAGATGGGAAACAGAGGCTTGGCTCGGCTCTCTGCTCCCAGCAGGTGGGTGTGCTGGCAGAGCAGGTTTTTGTTTTACCTTCTAAGCTAAAACAGATTTGACATAACAAATTTATTAAGATAAGAGAGGCTGTGGTGGCAAACCATTTGTCTGAGCCGGGGTGTGTTTATTTTGAATAAAGGCGCTGGCTCTGCCAGGGGTGCTGCCTGCCTGGAAGGAGTGCTGCGGGAGAAGGGCAGAGAAGCCTTTCTCTAAGGTTACAAATGGTTTCTAGGGTTTGAGGTTGGAAATTGCGGTGGGTTACTGGCAATAACCAAGGCAAGGGCTGCAGAGAGACAGACTGCTAGGGGCCAGCTGCCACATCTGGGGACAGCTATGGACACACAGACCCTTAAGGCCAAAGCCAAGGGAGAAGTTTCGAGCTACATGGGATCAGCAGCTGGGGAAGGGGCAGGCGAGCACATGCCCTTCGCTTTTCCTGGTTGTGGTTAACCTTGAAAGCCTCTGAGTTCAGGACAAGGGTTGGAGGGCACTTCAGGGGACAAGAAAGCCTTGGACGAGGATCAGGACCATGCCAAGAGCCAGCTCCAGTCCCGAGGGTCTGCCCGCTCCCTTCCCAAAATAAGCTTTGAGAAATGAGTGTGAGAACTTCCCTCTCCCTCCTCCTGTTCCCGGCAGAGCAAGATTGAGGGGCAAGAGAGCAGGACTGGAGGGAGATCTGCTCCCTCCGGACCCAGCTCTCTGCCAGCGGCTCTGCTGGCTCCCTGCTCCGTTTGCTGCTGCAGCAAAACACCAGGCGTTGCTTTGGCGTGCTGGGTTAGGAAAGAGGCGAAGGCAGTGCTGTGGCGTGGCCAGATGCATCGGTTCACGGGCTCAGGGTAGGGTGGGGTTGGTCTGTTTAAAGAAATTCAAAATAACTTGATGTATCTTTCCCATGGAGGAAACCAAGCAGGTCTGTGTTGCACTGGGATGTCATTAAACCCCAGTAAGAAAAAATGCCTCCTTCTTTATTCTTTTATCTTATCACTTCTTTGCGAGCCAGGGTCAGCCCAGCACCATTTGTCCAAGGCTGTGACAGTGACGCAGCGTGCGAGCCAGGCTGTGCAGAGGGAAGGCAAGTAGATGTGTTAATTACTGCTCCCGAGACAGGCTTTAGGAGGTGAAGGCTGATCTTTCATATCCAGGCTAAGATGACATTATATCTCTCCCTTCTACTCAGTTTTTATTCTAACACATTCTTGGCACAGCGTAGCAGAACCACCAATATTTCTATGAATTTTATTAAGCTTGCTTCCATACCAGGAGCCAGCAATCTGCTCTCTAGAACTCCTTCCACCCCCCTCCTCCTGGATCCAAAACTGAAAATTATCCAGGAGTTTTAAAACAAGTTTGCTGGCGGCAAGTTCAATCCCTTTCCCAAAGGCTCTCTTTGAGAAGCTGAAAATGCTTCAGGCGGGTTATCCAGAAAGCTTTTCTGCTGTGTTGCTGCTCCACTCCCAGCCCCTGCCGGGCTCAGCATCTTTGGAGCCGTTCAAGGCGCTGGCTCCAGCCACGCTGCCCTGGGGCGATGGCTCCTTCCCAGGCCCGGAGTTCCTAAGATGATGCAGGGAAGGTACCGCTCATCCTTCACATCTGAGCTGCTGTTGCTTCGCCTCTGCTGTGCTCATCGCTGGGTGTTTTCTTACAAGTGTTTTCCGTGCTGGACATCCTGCCCTCCCCTGCACTCCCCCCCCCGCTCCCTTTGCTGAGTTTCCTCTGTTCAGACATCAGCGCCTATCATGCGATCCATCCGAACTCTTAATTGATCTCTTAGGAATTGTTTTTATTTGCATTCCTAGAATATTTCCAGACTCTGAAGAGCTTCCTCCGGAGGTAAGAAATTAATCCTGTGTCCCTCTGTCCCCAGGAGCAGCGGCCACAGGCCCATCTGTGCGGCTCTGCAGGAGCCGGGTGCTGGTCTCGGTGCTGTCGGGCAGCACCTCAGCACAGTTAAAAAAAGAAAAAAAAGCAAGCTTTGACTCTGGGTAGGGTAGAACTAGTTTTCCTTGGGATTACCCAGCCAGCCCGCCCTGTGCGGTCAAAGATGCAAAGACATCTCCCTCCTGCAGTGTCCCAAGCTGATTTTTTTATTCTGCTGCTCTGGGCTAGAGCAAACGGGCGTGATGCCGCGGATTTCAGGGCTCTTCAAAAAGCTGACCTTGAAGCAGAAAGGGAACCTCAGACCTCCATGAGACTGGGCTGCCCCCAGACCCTCCTCCCCCAGCAGCT
>NW_010141000.1:2867-3234 GCF_000699245.1 Pterocles gutturalis
GGGTCTGCAGCCCCTCCTCCCAAGCTGAACGGCAACTTAACATCCCTGCTTCCCCTTCTCCCCCACCAATGCTGCCCTCAGACACGCTCTGTTCAGAAAACATAACTTTATTATTAGTTGCAATATACATTGTATTCCTTTAAGAATCCTAAACTTGTATATGTTTTTTTCCCACTGAAAATACAGGTGTATGTATATATGTTTTTATATATGTATATATATATAAATGTATTTTATCGAACTGGAACACAACAGAACAAGAGAGACAAGCTCAGAAATTACTTGGAAACGCAAGTGTGACCTCAACGGGTTTGTCCTGGCGGTGTGCGAAGGTGAGCGGTATAAAAAGAAGAGGCTAAACAGAAAA
>NW_010141000.1:3388-5530 GCF_000699245.1 Pterocles gutturalis
TCCCTCCCAACACACACCCCCCTTGCAAACAGTTTAACTGCATTTCCCCTGGCAGCAGCTCTGCTCGTTACTAATGTGGCCAGCGAAGAAAGAATTCCTGCGGGGCACGGTGAAACCCAAGTGGGTCAATATAAAGTAGCGTACGGGCAGGGGAAGGGACCAGCAATGGCGAGAGCTGGGATGCGCAGGCTGGTGCAAATCCGCATCGTGCTGTCCCGCGCTCACCTGCTCCCGGCTCCTTCCCTCTGCGAGCATCCTTCCCCCGTGAACCCGCTGCTCCCCCCGCCGCAGGAGCTGTGCCTGCCGAGCCCTGGTGCAGTGCTTTCCTGGGTGGGTTTCCCTGGGCTGATTTCCCCAGAAGGTAACTCTTCAGAAAACTGGCTGCGGGTGGCAATGAGCCCTGCTGTGACGGGGCTGGTTTGGCTTTTTGTTGTTCTTTCAACTTTGTGTTTGTTAAGGTGATTTCCAAACGCGGGTTCCCCAGCCCACGTGCCACGGCTGGGCTCGGCGAGACACAGGGACAAGCCTTCCCCAGACCAACGTAACGGTTTGCCTTTTGTCTCTTCTGAGCTGGGGTGTTCCTGGGGTGAAAGGACGCACTTCAGCGAAGGCACTGACCGCAGACCTTCCTCTGCCTCCAGCCAGGTGGGAGGGAGCAGACAGGCTCCAACCTTCCTGCTGGAGGGTCACCTCCCTCCCCGTGCAAAGTGCTCATCAGGTTGGGAAGGGATGTAAAGAATGTGGGCATTGATTTTACTCCTCCTGATTTCCTCGGGAAAAGTGCTTTCAAAAAAAAATCCCATCCCTAAGTCATCATCCTGCTGCTGCCCCCGCAGCTCTGTCACCGCTGGATCACGCCTCTGTGCTCTCCCCTCCCAGCAGAAGCAGCAGGTGAAGTCTATCGCCACTGTACTCTTTCTCTTCTTGCTCTCCTTCCCTAGCAGCATCCAGCAAGGAGGGATCTCACTTGGGGAAAAAGTTGCAGCAGGCTGGGCTGCTGGCAGACGCCCTGTGCGTGTCCCCTTCCCGCAGCAAGTGTCACCGGGGGGTGGGCGAGAACAGCTGATTGCACTGGAATAATATTTGAATCAAAACTTGGCTTTGCTGGGAGAATTTCACCTCGTTCCTCTCTTTAGAGGCGGGAAAATCCAAGTGTGGAAGTGCCTGGATCAAGCTGTGTAGAAGAGCTTTCCTGACCTGGGCCCCTTGGGGCAGTGACAAGGACACACCCTGTGTCCCCGCATCCTTCATCTGTCTGTGCTGCTGGGACCGAACGGGACCGAGCCCTCACTGTGGCTGTTATTGCACAGAGGATGTTGCCAGAACTGGCTTCAAAGGGAGGAGAGGTGGGTGACCCCTCTGTGACTGTCACAGGCAGGGTCCCGCCCTGGGGACAGCAGCTTGAGTCACAGCGACGGTCCCCACTGCTGCCCGGGAAGGTGATAAATGGGGGGGCTGGTTTGTCACCGGGGGAGATGCCCCACTCTGGTGCAGTGCAGCATTTGCAGGCATTGTCTTCTTGCCACCACCCTGGCCACGGACCCGCACAGCCACACTGGTCACCACGCTGCTTCTGCTGCATCGATACAACCCCTCTGCTCCAGAAATGACTCTACAGCCTTTCCTTTCACCCCACTGCCACCCGAGCCCAGGCAGCTCTGGGATTTGGCTTGTTCCACCCCTGGACCAGTGCAGAAGCTCCCCCACAGCAGCTGGTCCCAGTGCCCCTGGGTGCTCTGTCAGGCAGATGTTGGGGGGTGACAGCACCCGATCTTTGCCTTCAGCTCCCCACACTGTTTCAAGGGCTGAGGTTGCTCCCAGACCTGCCCCAGGGGGGGTGCTGACCAGGAGGAACCTGGGACCAGTTTGGCCGGGATCTCTGTCCCTGCCGTGGGTCTCCAGGGGACCACGAGGACACCCACCGCTCCTCCCCACCCACCAGATGCTCTGCGCTTCTCTCTAGCGTTATTTTCAGGACATTTTCCAACTGATGAAGGAAAACAACAGATTATGACTGTAAAGTTATGGTGAGAGGACTGGATCCTGGTAGGACAACATTACTCCTTGCCAAGAGAAGGGATTAACCCCTTCTTTACACTCTCCTCCTATTGCTTCTCCAGCTCCCAGCCACCTCTATATACA
>NW_010141000.1:5670-6242 GCF_000699245.1 Pterocles gutturalis
ACAGAATATTCATTTTTCAGAGGAGATGAGGTTTGGCATTGGGAAAAGCATGGTTTCTGAATGTGCTAAGTGGGCTTGATTCCACATTCCTCCTCTCCCCTCTGGGATCCTGCTCTGATGATGAAAATTAAAGAGGCGTTCAACACGCCTTCCCCAGTGCAAACCGGCCGAGGAGGTGCAAATGGGGGGAGGCTGGCTTTCTGCTCTGCCCTAGTATCCAAAGGGGCCTGAGCTTGAAAACCAGCCTTTGACCTCCCCGGAGCTGTCAGCTCCATCTTTGTCCTCTCCTCCTCACCCAGCACCGTCATCCCTGCCCTCCCCTCAAGGAGCATCCACGGTGCTGGACGGTGGGGACAGGGAAGGGACCTGGGATCACAACGGTGACGTGGGAGATGCTGACTTCCTCAACATAACAAAAATTATTGCAGTATAAATACACCCCCGCCACCCCAGCGAAAGCAGAGAAGGGGAAGTGATGGGGGCAGTTTGGTGGGTGAGGGGCATTTTGGTAAAATCACCCGCCCGGGAAAGCTTTGACGGCTGCTCCCCGAGCGGCTGGTCGTTCCACCGCA
>NW_010141000.1:6343-35128 GCF_000699245.1 Pterocles gutturalis
CGTTGGCTCTTCTCAGAGAGGCTGCTAGTAAGAGAAGTTATCTGCTCCCAGCAAACCCCGGTAAGAGCTGCAAAACCAACTGCTCTTAGGAACGGCTGGTTTCCCCCGCTGCCGAGACCTTCTGGCCGATCCACGTCAGGATTTCTGTGAAGACAGAGGTAGAGACCTCGGGCAGCTCTTTGTGGAGGGCGTGATAGGCTTCCTCATACACCTGCAACCGGGGAGAGAGCGGAGATTAGCGCAGGGAAAAAAACCCGCGTGAACAAGACAGCCTTCAGTCCCCTCTCGTCAACACCCACGGGTCCAACACGTCCTGCCCACGTCTCGTCAGGTTTGGTTTTTTTTTCCCTAGACGTGGCAGGTTATGAAATCAAAGAGATGCCACTGGCGAGCGGGAAGGCATTGGCATTGCAGCGTGACGTCTGCGTGCCAGCGAGCCCCCTGCGGGAAGGTAAGGCAGGTCCCAGCCCCAGGCATCTCTCGCTGCTGATCCCAGTATGGAGGAGGAAATACTCATCGTGCCCTTGGAGTTTAAAGGACAATGGGGGATGTTCCCGTCATGCCTTGTGCGATTTTCCTCCTTTATCCCCAGACTATCCAGTTATTTTTCCAATGACAAAAGCTCTCCCTCGGTCTCCCTGTCTCTCTTTCAGGCTCATTCATGTGCTCACAATCGGTTAATCAGCTGGGGCTCGCTGGAAGTGAGCAGATGTGAAGTGGCTTTTGTTGCCGGTGCTTTGGGAAGGGTCCCCTGCACCTCTACCGCTGGGGCACGCGGTGACGTTGGTGCTCACACGGTTGGCGTTGCTCTGAAGAGCTTTTTGGGGTCAGCACTCTACCTGCTTGATGAGCCTCACTCTCCTTCTCGCTTCACATCCGCGAGACCCTCTGGGTACCCACCGCCCCTGCCCCACAGCCTGGCTGTCACTGGTGACAGACCACCACGGGGTGCCCGGGGAGGGCTGCCCTCGATGTCCCTCCTGGTGGCAGCGGCCGTGAGCTGCTCGGTCTCACCAGGACATCAGCCCTGCAGCTCTGCGGGGCTCAGCAGCCTCCCTGCCCCTCACAGTCGCTCGTGCTCAGGCCAACACTGCCAGGGTAAAACCCAAAAAATCAAGAAAGCAAGATGACCTTGAGTGTTTTGTCCTGACTCTGCACCGTGTCCATCAGTAAATAGGAGCCTTTGATATCGCAGAGCTTGTCGGAGGAGCCGTGTAGCACCAGGATGGGCAAGGTCAGCTTGGGCAGCGCGCGCTCGATTCTGGCGATGGCGTTCATCAGCTGGATGACGAAGGAGACCTTCATGCCGCCATGGTAGACCAAGGGATCGGATGTGTAAGACTCCATCTGTCAGGGAGAAAGAGGTAATTTAAGGTTAGACACTATTTCACGCCAAAAAGACAAAGCCCGGCGCTGAGGAGTCTCTTCCCTCAGCTTGCACAGGCATTTCCTCCTCTGTTGGGACGTCCTGCCGGCAGAGTCAAGGTCGGGATCTTTGCTGTGGCCACCCAGACCCGCTCACACAGCCTGGCTGCCTCCGCGCTGCGGTCCTCTCGTCACTAGAAAATACTCAAGCCAAAGCTCTTTCCAGTGTTGGACAAAGACCGTTGGACAAAGAGCATTTTTCTGCTCTGCCTTGTCCTTCTGTCACTCAAAGGTGACATCTCTTCTTTCTTCAGACTGCGTTATTGGCCAGCTGATCTTGTCCAGGTCCTGATCCTCCCTGCTGAGGGCTCAGGTGTTCTTCTCTTGCACCTCCCCGCTCTGGGGATGAAGACCGTGACCTACAGACAGCCGACAGATCTGACCGCAGAGCACTCGTACACCGCGGGGTCCACAGTGGGCACGGACACGGCAGCAAGTGACAGGATTTGGTGTCAGGAAAAAACAAAAAAAAAAGTCAACAACTTGCTCAGCCAGACTGTGAGAGGATAAAAATGTACAAGAGCTGGTGCAGAAAGTTGCTAGGAACGACTAGTTACCGCAGCAGGCAAATCTACAGTAAATATTTGTACACTGTACGGGGAGACGTCCCACACAGCCACCGCCATCCCAACGGCTGCCAGAACGCTTTGATCATGGGCTGGTCTCTGGCACAGCCTCCAGTTTCTCCCGACCCTGGCAGATGTTTATAGAAATTACGGTTATTTATAGACTAGCCCAAAGCAGTCTCCTGCTCTCCTCGCAAGCAGTGGGGTCTGTGCACATCCTCCCTCGCCCTGCAGAAGCTGCTGCCGGTGCCTGCCCCGAGGGGACCACGCCTGGGACATGACCAGAGGAGCTGTGGATGCCCCATCCCTGGAGGGGTTCAAGGCCAGGCTGGATGAGGCTTTGGGCAACCTGGGCTAGTGGGAGGTGTCCCTGCCCATGGCAGGGGGTGGAACTCAGTGATCCTTAAGGTCCTTTCCAACCCAAAACATTCTGGGATTCGATGAAGGCCACCCCAGGGACGTGGCTACGCAGAGGCGTTGGCACAGACACGCACTGCAGCAGGACAGCGTGGCTCGCTTGGTCCCCACTAAGAAGCCAGAAAGGCTTTGGGGTGGATTCCCTGTTCATCTCCCCATGCAGATGGCCAAGGGGCTGAGAACTGTAGAGCTGGAGCTGGACCAAAGACATTCCAGTTGTTGTAGCGCCCATTGGGGGGCCCTTGGGTGCAGCAGGCATTTCCAGTATTTAATGAAGACCATCGTTGTGTCCTGACCTCTGTGCAAGATCACGGCTCCTCTGAAGCGAGGGGCAGTTTTTGGCAGGGAGACACGGGTCTCCCATCACAGCTCGTCATATTAGGCTCTTATCTATAGTATGTCCCCTTCAAGGAGGTGAGGGTTTGGAAAACACAGTTGGTAAGAGGCCACTGCAAAGATGAGGCTGCAGTTAAGGTAGCAGGATCCTCTCCTTAGCTGTGCTCAGCACCTCTCCCGCTGCAGGGATGGGGAAGCAGAGGCTGAACAGCACACGGTCCTCCTGGCTCCGCACCGACCCTCCAGCGCCCAACCAGCTCGTTGGTGCAGAAACCTCCACCCCCTCCATCCCCTGCTCAGCCAGCCTGTCCATCATCCCTCCCTGCTCCCCAAAGCGCTTCCCAAGGGCGAGAAGCTGCCGGTGCTTAGGAAGAAGCATCCTCTCGGGAACGTGCTCATGGGAGCAGCTCAGCTTTGCCTCCCGAACACCCACCGGCTGGCGTGGTGCTGCGAGCTCTGCCGCTGACAGCTGCCTGTACCCTGATATTTTCAGTCAACATGTTGACTTTCCATCAGCGTTTTAAAGCAACACCGCCGTGTTGCACTGGCTACTTAGCAACTGCCTCCAGCCTAATCTGGGAGTTAACTTGTCTGGATCTATGTCACAGCACTGCGCTAAAGCAACACAGCTTTCCAACGGATTTATTTTTATTTTTGTGTGTTTTTTTTTTTTCTTTTTTAAATTGAAGGCAACTTTGCGGTGGGAGGGGAATCAGGAAGGGTGGGTGAATGGATTGACAGAAATTCCCTTCCCATGGAGTAAAACAATGTTGACGAATTCACTGGCCCCCTCCCCAGCCCCATAAGTGACCTAATGGGCTTCTTTCTTTCTCTTGTTCTTTTCTGGAAGAATAGGGATTTTTTTTTTTAGCTACTGAGCAGCCAACAAATATGTTTGTGTAGATGATGGGAGGGGAAAAAAAATAACAACCCAGTTCTAACCCAGATGGATCAGGACTGCAGGGGGAGGGTCCCGCTCCCCAGCAATGAGCAGGAATCCTTGCTGGAGTTGATGGTCAGTGCATGGGGCGAGGGCAAAGCAGCAACTCCTGGGGAAAAGAGGGAAAGGGCTTTGTATGCTGCAAAATATAATCTGCAAATTCATGTAGAGCAGCAGACAGAGCTCCCGTTGGCACACTGAGCTCTGGGACAGTGAGGGTGTCCCTGGGACAGCCTGCGACTGCTTCCAGCCATGGTCCAGCAAAGGCTCTGCAGGATCCATCGCAACAGCTCTTTTTTTGTCTTTATGTAATGCTAAGACAGAAACAACCATCAGGGCTCCTGCTGCATTATGTTCCCCTGCTTAGAGATTTGCATCTTCCCTTTGCACTTTGCAGAGCCATAAATTCATTATAAGGTAATTGCAGCCTTGTCCTACGTGGACTCTGCAGGAATAAGACTAAACTCAGGGAGACTGCTCCACCGAATCCAACGGCAGCCCACGAAGATGAATGGAGTAAAGGGGTTCCTGCCCTTGTGATGTTATTCCTCCTTGAAATAACAGGACTGGGGTTTTAAGGTTGTTTCCTGCTCTCTTTTGTGTCTCCTGCATTTGATGTAGCAAGCAGATCAAACAAACATCTCCTGTGCATCAGTCCCTACACCCTGCGGACAGCCTGCTGGGAACACAAACCCATCGGGAAATTCTTGGATGATGTCCCAAAAATGTTTCCAGAGAACAGAAAGTTGGTCTGGCAGGAGAATATGTTTAACAGATAAATAATGGACGTTTCCAGCACATTGTGTGCTTTGAAGCTGCGCATCCTGAGTCCAAAAGGAGGGTGGAGCGCGCGTTGGAGGCAGCCAGAGGCCAGAGGCGCTGTGCTGTTGTCCGTCAGTGCCTGGAGCTTCAAATCCTGGGGTTTGAAGACGGTCGGGAAAGCGCTTCCCACGGCAATCCCCAGCTGCGGTGCCAGCTGTGCGTGTTTGCTCGCAGGTGTGTGGCAGGAGAGGCTGCTCCCTGTGAAGCCCACTCCATCAGAAGCAGGCTCTAACGAAGCAGACCTGCGTTCTTATCCCCTGCAGAAGGCTCCTCCTTGCTCCACGGCAAGGGCAGAGGAAAAACAACAACACTCAAAGGAAGCTCTTGAGACTTGGAACATCATAGAGCAGGGAGAGGAGCGGCAAATATTTGGGTAGAAAGACAACATAACGGCATTTATTATAAACTACTGGTTACTGTGGGTGATGCTAACATCATCCCAACAGCCCGCACGGAAATGCTCGGTCAGTGCCGGGCACCAGGCTAAGGGAGCTCACCCACGCTCTCCCAAATGCGCCATTATTTGGGATGTCCCCACAGCAGCACTCTCCTCCCGTAAAGCGATTTACTGCAGCACCAGCACCTTCCCGCAGAAGATCCAGCTGTCGGAGGTGTATGTAAAACTGCTGCCCTGCAGGACCAGCTGCTGCACAGAGCTCAGGCATCACACAACGAATCCGCGCAGGAACCGGCAAACGGCCACGCGTCCCCGCCACGCTCACGCTGCGGGAGGGGAAACGCCCCCAAACTCCTCTCCACAGCACGGACTGCTTTTATCCTCTAAATGCAGAAATCAAAACTTTCCTCTGTGTGATGTTAGTGAGTGAGTTCTCTAATTTAAACCTGAATTATACACAAGTTACGGCAGCTGAAGGTAACGAAGCGCAGGTTTCTGTAGCCTGACCCGAATCAGCCTTCCTCCCAAGCAGACGTTTTGTGCAGCCCCTTACGGTACTCCAGAACATGTGGCATCTGGTGCATCGCTGCGTGCAGATGATCTCGCTCCACGCTGGTCCTGACGGTTTCCTGGGACCTGCTTTGTCCTCATTTCCTCAGCTCCTTGAATCTTTCCGCCTTCAGCCCATGGAAATGTCCTGCTCTGTTCACAGACAAGCAAACTGAAGTCATTTGACCAAAACCCTCTTTGGCAGAGCCAAGAAACAACCCTGAACGCCTTGAGGCTGTTCTGGAAGAGTCTTTTGCTTTTGGGTTGACCGAGTGGGTGGGTTACAGAGGGGGGACATTGCACTCACGAGGCTGGAGGCATTGCACTCACACAGCCGCTGCCACCGTCGTTGTTCCTGACCCTTCCAGCTGCAGTTCCGACGCCGGTCGAGCCGCCTCCCCAAAGGAAGGCGATTGCTAACTTCTGCTTAAGGTAGGACCCATCGCGTGAGCAGTGGGAAACATGGCAGCATCTGGCAGTGGGATGGGAGCTGACACGGAGCTGCACCAGCGAAGCTCTCCTGCTCTGGACACACCCTCGGTGCCATCTGCTAGCACCCAAGTCGATTTCGGAAATGCACTGAGTTCTGGGTGCAGCCAAAGCACCTCTGCTCACTCCAACTGCAAGAGCGAGAAGGAAAAACCCCTGTTCTGTGTCGCTGCAGCAGCTGCAATAAAATCTGGCTTTAGATCTTGCCCTCGTGATTTAGCAAAACTCTCGTGTTTTTAAAAAAGAGAAATGGCAGGACTGGGAGGAGATAAAGGGCACTAAGGTTCTCACCTCTTTCTTGTTCCGGGAAATGGCATTTGGATCTATGGATCCCAGCGACAGGTTTGGCAGAACGAAGTTGAGCACTTTTGCCGCAAAAACCTGTGGGAGAGGAAAGCGAGCGGTTAAAGAGGTCATTAGAGCAAGAGAGGTAACGCAGAGGGACAAATCCTGAGCTGACAGGAATGGGCACAGCAGTTAAACAGTTGAGAAATGTCAGCTGACACTGGAGAAAGACCTGTCCTGTATTTCAAACGTTTCTCTTACAGTGTTTCAACTGCTCCTGAGATGCGGGAGGGGGTGTGCGAGTCTGAAATGCTGCCTGCTGTCCGTCCGCGTGCAGCATCACAGCTTCACCGCACTCTGCCTTTTGCCCATTTTCAGGTTAATTTCTAAAAAGGCTGCAGTTAAGCACTTGGATAGGAAAAAGCCACTTCCAGCCCCGGGAAGGGCTGGGGTTTGTTGTTTTACTGCCCCGTCCCTGCTGCCACAGCTCTGATCTCAGGCTGCGGTGTGTAAGTGATGCTGCAGTTGCCCAGGCTGCGATCCTTTTGACAAGCATGTTCTCCAGGGAACCTGAAAATAAACAACAGCAAAATGTGCGTGCCACGGCGAAGGGAATCCGTGGCTAAGGACATGCATGGCTCGCTTGTCTCCTGGGGACAAAACACAAAAGCGTTCAGCAGCCCAGCCTGGAAATCGCTGGCAGAAGAAAGGGCAACATCTTCCATTTCAACAGCACGACAAGCACGTTGGTACCAGGGTTCAGCTCTGATCTTTGAGCCGGCTTTAATTAAGAGGTCACCACTTAAGTCAGAAAATAAGCATTTGTTGGTCTGTTTTACGGCCCTTCCGTGTTCGCAGCTCACACCTGCATGGTCCCTGCTCTGCTGCTCTCTCATCCCTCCTGAAGCACGCCCTGATGCTTCAGATAACCGACGATACGTGACAGAGTCATTACGACATTAGAGGAGGAACACAAGGCTGAAGTCAAAGTCATCCCGGAGAGAAAAGCAGTAAAGACTCTCAGCAGATCTGAGAACATGGGTGGATATACCTGGGAACTGGTGTCCACCAGTATATTGAGCCCCTCACTGGCTGTGACATTGTGTCAGAAAAATTAATTTCTCCTGAGGTCCCTGGAGTCAGACCAGTGACATGACACATCCACACTGATACAAGTCTGAGCTTACAACGCCAACAAGCAGGAACGGGGTTTTCTCTGTTTTGTGTTAACGCCAGGCAGGGATGACCTGGGGAATGCGCTTTCATGGATCTTGGGCAAGGTTATGGACACATCTTGGGATGTGTGTGAACACTTGTCTTTCTAAGGATCTGCAGTGGGGATTTTGCAGAAGGAGCGTAAATCGGAACATTCCTCTCACACCAGCAACAGTACAGCAGCCCAAGGTGTGACAAGGGAAGGAGAGGGAACGCCATGGATCCTTGCTCAGGCTCTTCCACGTTGGAGACAGGCTTTGGTCAGACCCCCTATGGCCATGTGTCTGTTCTACTACATGCTTATCAAATGACATTTTGAAGATTCAGAGCCAAACTTTGTCCAGATAAGTTGAGAAGAAAAGGGGGGAGGCAGCAAGGTGCCTCTTCCTTCACTGAATTTGCAACGAGTCGGTCGCTGCTTCCACCAGGACACAGGGCTGTGATGGATGGCCCAGGGCATCGATGAAATTGTGTTCCGCAAAGAGCAGAATGGGATTTTCCTGCCTGCAAACACACTGCGTTTCTGGGGCTGCCAGGGCTGGCTGGGCAGCGAGGGAAGGTGTTTCTAAGAGAGACGGAAGGACCCAGCGGGTAATCTGTCCCACTGGTATTGTTGCCTTGAGCCTTCGTTTGTTGGGGCCAAGGTAAATTCTTGCTCAGCTGGAAACTTCCCCAGCAAAGGGATGAGTACAATGGTCCTTGGGAAATGGCCCAGCGCCGAGAAGTCGTACCAGTTCCAAGGGAAAACCAAAGCCTTTATGCCTCAGAGGCACAAACACCAATGAAATGCTATTTGCACACAAGTGTTTTCAGCTCAGCTTTCTGGGAAAACGCGGCTTGTGTTTTCACTCCTTGAAAATACCTTTCCAGCTCCAGGACTCATTTCAAGAAATTTTTCAGAGCAGAGATATTTCAGGAATAATTATTTTCTTATCAGTTTTGAGAAGCAACAACAGATTTGAAAGAGAAAGGAACTCACTGTGCACTTGTACTGCTGCACGAGCGAGACTCTCTAGGAAAGAGAAACACCTCCAAAGTACTTCAGTTAGAGATTAGGATTTCCTGCACTGAAACAAAGCAACAATCTGCTACAGACCTGCAAGAAATCAGACTACACTAACACTAGTTCCCACCTAGACCTGGTGGGTCCTTCTTTCTGAAAGGGTTTAGCATCTAGCCAGTATAGCTTTATAAGAAGGAAAATCTTTTTTTTCTTAGTATTTATTATTTTTCCTTTTCCAAAGTAAGGAAAAAACAGGGGCAGTGGTGCTCGTGGGACCCTTCTGCTGAGTCAGGCACAGCCCCCCCGGGGAGGAACCAGCCACCAGCCCCCTCAAAGCACCCTTTGGGGCTCTGACTCAATCAGTTTGCCTGGACTGGGCGAGTTCAGGATTCACTTCCCTTCCGAAAAGCAGGTGGAGTGTGGGGGAGGCACGCACAAGGAGAATCCTGACCGGCATCCAGGTGGTGCAGATCTCAGCAGGGTTTTGCATCTTAACGCCTTTCCCTCAGTGGAAGAGAGAGGTGATTAAAAAGCACCCTTTGGCGCTTGTCAGGACTCGTGGGGTCAGGAGATGGCTTTGGCTACAGCAGAAGGTGCGACAGGATTATAGTGAAAGCTGAGGCAATCTGTTTCCTTTCTCGCAGAGGAGAAAAAAGCCAGAGAAATAGCAGAGAAGTAGATTAAAACAAGAAGCTAGCCCTGGGAGAAGAGTCTAGGGAGAAAGGATAAGGGATTGAGTCCTGTGGGAATGAGATGCTCTGTCCTTCCCGCTGCCTTAGCAGGTCCTTCCCTTTGCTTCCAGCTTCTTTTAGCATTGTTCTTTGTTGTTTTAAACATTCAGAAAGGAAGGGAGAGCTGAGGGTCAGTTGCCCTGCAGAGCATCCCTGGGGAAGCAAAGGGAGGGCAGGCAGCGCACGTTTGGGTCAGGAATAGCTCTGGAAGGGAGATGTGAACGGGATGGGGGTAAAACCTCAATGCAGACTGAAGGAGATGGTCTGGACACGAACCAGCCCCGGTACCAAGCCCAATGGGATGCTGCTGGGGCAGTGATGCTTTAGCTGGAAGCCTTCTTTGAGGCTCACGAAGGATTCCTGGGACTCAAGAGCTCTAGTTTTGCTTAGAAATCGGTCATCCCCCAAAAGCCAAAAATAACCCTGGTCTGCCTTAGCCAGCAGCCTGTGTTGCAACTACACCAGACTCTGCATGAGTCAGGAAGAAAACTGTAGGAGAGGAAGGGAAAGTACGGCACTGTGGGGGCTGCCGCGGGGTGTGGTGGAGGAAGCACAGTCTGCTACCACCTCCCGAGGCAGCAGCGGTCCCCGACACTCATTACCGCAGTTTTTCTGGACGAGTTCAGGATTCACTTCCCGTCTGAAAAGTAGGTGGGACTGTGGGGTAGGCACTTAGAAGAAAAGTCTTGACTGGCATCCAGGCGGTGCAGATCTCAGCAGGGTTTTGCATTTTAAGGCTCGAGGTCTTAACGCGTTTCCTTCAGGGGAAGAGCGAGGTGACCAGGTGCAGTGCGGGCTCGCTCTTACCTTGATGGGAGTGGCGACTTCTGGGCTGGCTACCACTAGAGGAGAGATTAGCAGCATGCCTGAAAACTCGCTGGGTCTCTCACTGGCTGTCAGGATGGAGATGGCTCCCCCCTGCAAGGCAAAACAACAGCTCAATGCAGAAGTCAACATCTCATCTGTATAGTAACCCTGATACGGGATGGGTTTTAATCCAAAACAAGCAAATTACACCTGCCCCAGGGAGAGCGCAGTGTGCCCAGGGAGGAAGGCTGGAGGAGCAGGGTCACTGGAAGTGGATGGTTTTTGCTGGGGGAGAAGAGATCTGAGTTCTGCTCTCATGCTCTAACCCCTCGCATCACACTGAAGTCAACTCTCCGCACAACGTCCATCAGCTCCCGGGGATGCCTTGTGTCTGTTGAACTAAGAAGGAAGTTCAGGTGGGACTTGAAAAATAAGCTGAGGCTCTATCAGCGTGACAGACCGGAGCCACGTTGGGAAGATGCTTGTGGCACCAGTAACCTGGGCAACAGCGATGCTGCCATCCGGCATGCAGAAAGCTTCACTAATTACTGGAAGTTAAATACTCTCCTCTTCAGCATCCCCATCCCCTCCAGCCCCGCAGCGCCGTGTCCCAGGCCTCATGGTGACCGCCCAGCTGAATGCCAGCCAGGATGTGTCCCCCTGCACGGGCACACGAGGGGTGGGACGGAAGGGACCGGGCTGGCTCGCTCAGGAAAGTTTGCAGAGGATTAGTTGCCAAGGGAAATATTTGGTGAACCTCCATGCTGCCGGAGAGCCAGGGGCTCGTTAAATGGAGCAGCGGCGAGAAGCATCTCAAAGACCTCACGGGGAAATGAGCTCCTTGTTGCAGCGCTGTGGAGCACAGGAGCACTCCAGAGCCAGCCCTTCTTATGCAAGAGCACTTGTTTGTCTGTGCATGGCCTGAATCCCGAAGTACTTATTCATCTTCCTCTCCTCTGGGAATGCAGGGAGAGCAGATCAATGACATCAGTGGGAATATTGCTAGCTTGAATAAAGGGATTTGGCCCATGCTGTCAGAATCAGGCTTCAGATCTGTTCACCAAATCAGCGCCTTTGTTTCTGCAGCCCTAATCCCTGGTACATTTTCCTGTTAGGTTGTTTAACAGAATGAGGGTACAGGGTATTTTCATGCTCCATCCCCTAGCTGCTCACAGGGCTTAACCTCCTCGTTACTGGTTACAATGAAAGGAGAAGCCCAGTGCTGCGGGAGGTGTGGGACTTACCCTGGACGTGGTATGAATGATCAGTTCTACGAAAAAACAGACCCACTGCTGCCAACGACACTAATGAGGGCCGTGATCCGGGTGGAAAAGTTAAGGACTGACTATACTGGAGACAGATCTCGTGGGGTAAGGCATGCTGGCAAACCCGTTGGTGAATGAAGCCGAAGGGAAGGTTGCGTGTAGTTTTGTTTTTCCTGCTGTGGGTGAGTTATTCCCTGCCATCCACAAGAGTGCCACCGTGCTGCGGCACGCGTCCGGGGTGCTGCCGGGAGGGTGGGGGTGGCACTTACCATGGAGTGCCCCAGAATGAGGATGGGCAGGTCGGGGTGCTCTTTCTTCATGAGATCAATGTGCTGCAAGCTGTCCCTGATGAAGACGTGGAAATCTGAGACAACCATGCGATCACCCTCGCTCTGCCCGTGGCCGACTGTCGGGGAAAAGGAGAACACGCGTCTCAGCATTTGGAGCAGTGGCTGCAACCGAGAAAGGCTTCAGCAGCACTATGCCTGGTGGGCTGCTACTGTCCTGACTTGACCTTCTCCTGCAGCCATCTCTCAACAGAAAGAACGCTGCTGAAATACAAAGGAAGCTGCACAGAACAATTTTTAAAATACCGTGTTGTCCATGATCTAGTTAAAAAAATAATCTTATATTCTCCTGTGTTTCTACCTGCTCTTTGAAACTAAGAGTACTGATCTAATCTCTTGCAGCCTTCAGCATCGGGGTGAGGAGGGCAGAGGGGCTGTCCTGCCTTGCTGTAGGGATGTGAGGTCGCTGCGTGCTGGGAAATGGGTTTTTGCCGCAGGGATCACAGCCGCTGGGTCTGATGGGGTGTCTGGTGGCTCGCTGTACTGAGCAACCAGTGTGTGAAGTCTTGGCTAGAAAGGGAAAAATTCTGCAGACTGGATATCGTTGCTATAAACTCAACGGGTCGTGGACACAACCTCTTCCAGTGCCTGGGGGTGCGTGAACTTTGCAGAGACCTGCCTCTTCCCTCTGCTGCTCTAGAGCCAAGGGACAGTGGCTGGAACAGCCGGACGGAGGGCAGTGGCCGCAAGGGGACAGTGGCTGCACCAGCCGGCAGCAGGACAGTGTCCAGTGGCGTGCTCCTCCTAAACGAGTGTTGATGCAAATTGTGCTGCACCTGGGCGCTGGCGGCTCGTTCTGTATCTGGGAATTATCTTCTCTGATCAAAGGGAAGGGAAAGACTAAACCAGGAGATGGGGAGTCGCCATGGAAACAGCGGCATCCCTGGCAGAGGTGGACCCAGCGTCGCCACAAACACAGTCCCAGGCAATTCTGAGCGTGCAGAGGCTTGAAATTAATGCCACCTTGGGGAAGCAGTCTGCATATTTACCTGACCACACATAGATGTTATTACCTATCACAAATAGGATTCTTCCTTAAAAACAGTCTCCTTGCTTGTTTCTGCTCCACGCAGGTTGTTAAGGAAAACTGTGAAGGGGGAAGCACAACCCATCCATATGGGACAGGGCACAGGGAGCCTCAGGTAACATCTCCCCCTGCTGTGTGTCACCCCAGACCTCCAGTGGGCACCTGGGCACGCTTAAAGGCACAAACGGGCAAGGACTTGTCAAAGGGTGTGAAGTGCCTGATCCATGCTGGATGGTACCCCCTCTGGTGAGCAGCAAAGCAAAGCATTGCCTACCCAGCCAGGAAGGTAAGGGCTTTTCCATCAGATCTGCTGGCAACAGTCACTCCAGGAGAAATCAGGATGTCTAAATTTCATTTTCTTGCAAGCCATACAAAAAAAAATCGCCTTCCAAATTAGGCAGAACTTGTAATCAAAAGCTGGACTAAATACACTCCACCTAAGAAAAACTGAATTAAACTTGCTCTTTTCTTGTCCCGCCCGGTGCTCCCCAGAGCTGGGTCTCCCGGCAGTGAACACTGCCACCAGCCTGTCCGCCAGACAAACCCTGGTGCTCCCCAGAGCTGGGTCTCCCAGCAGTGAACGCTGCCACCAGCCTGTCCGCCAGACAAACCCATGGAGGCCATGCTGCTCAATTAGAAATGACGTATTACCAGTCCTGCTTTCCATGCATACACTCCAATTCCTGCCAAAATATGATACAGCAAGCATTCTCCACGGATCAGTGACCAGAAACAAGTCAAAGAGCCAATTAAAATACAAGTTGCAATAATCCACAGAAGCGAAGCCAGGCGTGTGGCTAATGGTTCTATTAACTTTAAACTGATTTTTATTACAGATGGAAATTGAGCTTTTTCCCAACTCTTACACATGTCCAGTCCACTCACTTTGTAGACCTCAAATGCATTATCTGCCTAATATTTAAACTTCAAATTTAGCAGGTTAATATGAGTTGAATACTCCAGAGAGAGGTAGATTTTCAATTTTCTCTCAGCAGAACTCTGCACTTCCACTTCTTTTTTTCTCTGGTGCTGCCTGCGCTTGCTGCTAGAATCTCTTACAGCGTCCCTGTAGGACAGCTGAGCAAGCAGAACCAGCAAACCTCCGCAGCCCAGGTCTGTCTGTATATGGGCCATCCCTCCCTGCTGTGGGACTGGGAGGCTTTGCTCTATTTTTGGATGAGACAGAGGCAGGTCTGGAAAGCCTCCTTGGTCCCCAGCATGGAGAAACTCCCACCACATAGCAATGAACAGAACGGTCAGAGTTACGATTGGGGAAGCCAAGAAATACCTCTGCAATAGCTGTGACAAGCATCTCAGTGGATTTCTGCAGAGTTTGGGGTTTTCTATTAATAACTTAATGAACCCACCTTTTGACCCTGCTTTTAACGACTAAATCACTGCTTCCCACTCAGCTGGCACGGAGCAGTGCTCGAGGAGCAGTGTGTCTGCAGGTCTGGTAAAGGAAGGCTGTGCAAGTCTTTGCTTTGATACTGTCCCTGTCCCTTGCGCAAGGTCGGCTGGGTGGCATCGCTAGGTTGGGCTCTTTTATTTCACTGTTTTTCTCTCTTCCCCTCCAAGAAACCAAACTTACTCCACCTGAGAATGATTTTATTGCAAGTTTGACTCTCCCAGCTGAGAAAGCTTCAGGGTGAGGAACGAAGACCTCTTCTGTTAGATGAAAGACGTGCACAGCCAAACATCAATACAGTCAGGAGTGCTGATATGTTCTTCCCTGATCTTTTGCCTTTAGAGCTATTAAAAACGAAAGGTCAGGTTCACCCTTGATGGAAAGCTATTTGCTTTGGGTTTTTCTGGGAATGAGCCTGACACAGTGGTTCCCCAGTACCACTGGCAAGACAGAGGGTGCGAGAGGAGGGGAACCGCCTGCTCCCAGTAACTGGAACTAACCAGAGCCTGCTGCACTGGTTAGCTCCATTTCAGGTTCCGTGTACTGGGCTAATGTGAGCCTTCGAAAACAAGAATCCAAACCACATCTTCTCAAATGGCAAATCTAGAATTAGGAGGTCTAAGCCCCCATTTCCAAACAAACACACCGCTGCCAAATAACACCTTTTGTACAAAGTCTGAATAAATGCCGCAATGATCTGTCCCGACAGGTAACAGCTTTTAAGTTCTGCCCTCTCTGTTTTCCGCGTGAGCTTGCTCAGGCTGCAGCTCTGCCGCTGTAAAGACAAGAACAGTAACTCATCACCCGTCAAACCTGCCCGAAAGCACGACTTCAGAGCATGATTTCACCTATGATTACAGGTCCTCCAGAGCTACACACCCCTCGGGATGGAAGAACACTGCCTGGCTGTCAGACCAAGAGCGCACCAGGCAGCGCCTGTCCCCGCACCCCTGGGTCCCCCCGCACCCAGCCCCCCGGGGCACCGCGGGGAGGGATGAGCACGGCACCATCTCGGCCACCCTCAGATATTTGCACCATTTTTGTTCTAAACACCATCTTTCCTATAAGCCACACACTGCACATATTTTTTTCTCTTTCCCAGTGCCCACCCCTCCCGACGAAGGCACAGCGGGACCCTGCACGCCCAGGTGTGGGCTGAAGCGCTCCGCAGAGCTCCCGCAGGAACCTTTTGGTGCGGAAGACGAGGTGACGGGGGAAATGCAGGGTCAGATGTTGACTTCAGCTACGCTGCTGTAAATTGACCAATTTCAGTGGTGTTCCTCAATGCTTACAGTCATGGGAGAGCAGAAATTATGGGCTATGTTGTTTTTTCAGCCTTTGCTCCCTATTTATTATGGAAAAGCCATAAAACAGAGAGATGGGAGATGAGAAATCTGCCTGGGGAGCAGTAATTCTCTTGGTGGAATCTGGATCTTGACTTTTCACATACTTGGATGTTTTCAACTTTGGGAGAAAAGGGATGGTTTAGATCCATTTTTATTGTAGCGAGGACACCATCACCGGCACCTGCGCCAGATGAACTGATGGTAGAAGCCACCAGGAGGAAGGCAGGGCTTGACTCCTGCCTCAGGATCCATCCCACTGTGGGTTTGCCCTCCTCTCCAGATATATGACTCCAAGATTTTGAAGTGGGAGAACCAGGAATGGGGAGAGTTAGGAGACCAGGCAAAGGAAGGGTTTTTGTGAGAGCCCGTCCCAAGCTCAGGATGAAGCCCCGCTTCTTTCACTGCCTCCTTCACCGACACGCTCATTGGAGTCTGAAAAGTCCATTTGATGCAAATGCCTAAATGCCTTTTGGAAAAGGAGACATTTACATGAGTATTATGTGTTTATTAACTTCCTGGAAGATTTGTTTTATTCCTGAAGGCCTCAGTCTTCTGCCTTAAGCCGGAGACAGGATGGGCTCCTCCCTGGTGCTGGACACAGCAGCACGCGGGAATGTGGACCCACCTGCACCTCGCCCTTTTTTGCCCCCCAGCAGGTGATGCTGCTGGAGAATGAAAATAGCATGTGCTCCCTGCTGCTAAACTGTCTAGGTTAGGAAAAAAAAAAAAGAAGATAATGAAAAGATCTCACAGATGCTTTCACTCTGCAGGTGGCCCAGGCGGAGGAGCAATGGTGGGTCTGCAGCCCGCGGGAGGGAGATGCCGGTGACAGAAATTTGGATGGTTCTTCTGGTGCGCGAGGTGCCAACATGCCAACCTCATCCCTCTCCTGCCATCTTCCCCAGCCTGCGGCAGCTTGCTCAGGCGGGGACCTCCCTGCGGTGGTCCACAGCCTGCCCTGCGACCCTGCTGCTACGGGAAGGAACCACTGCAGTGCTCATTTTAACATCCCACCCCCATCGACTGGGAGACAGCCACCCTCTCCTCTCTGCACTACACGAAATGCATGCAGAAAAATTAGAGCACAGGATGCAGCAGATGCCATTTTCAGGAGGGTTTTAGCTTTGGAAGTCAGTGCAGCAGGTGATAAGTGGTGCCCCAAGGCATTACGGCTGATGCCTGTATTTATGCCGTCTATTGAAATCCCCCTGAGCAAGGACTGCTTCTCTTGTACAGCACCCAGCACCGCAGGGCGGCATCACAGACCTCGGTCCAAGGTTCTGCAAGATGTAAAAGTAATAATTATCTCTAATCCCAGACTGTAAGGCATCAGAGTTTTGCAGAGGAGGGGATGGGAGAAAGCATATAGATGGAGAATGTGGGTGAGACAATACACAAGACGACACTAATAATGGGTTTATGGAGCAAATGTTGTGTGAAGCCTCGATTTTCTGCTTGGGTGGGTTTTTAAGGTTTAATGAAAAAAAATATTAATGAACTAGTAAACACTTCAAATTGTCATAACAGTTCACTATTGAAAAAAACTATCCTTGTTTTGTAATGAACCAAGTACACATCCTTTTCATCAAGTGAGCAAAGCTCATTAATTAAACATACCGGATTTCAAAGCTCCCAATGTTTGATTATTTGTTTAGCAAGCAGTACATCTAATCCACCATCCAGACACACAAACGACTAAAACAACAGGAAGAAGCTTCAAAGCAGGACAATAAACATCTGGAGAAGTCCCCAGAGTGCCTGTGCTGTCATGTGAAGCACATGCTCCCCTGGCAGAACAAACACACAGAGGAAGCACCTCCAAGTGCATCACACAGATCCCTGCTCAGCAGAGCGGGTTCCTTGCCCTGACAACAGAGTTAGCACAGCAAGGGAGCCTCTTCTGGTGTTATCCCTCGAGCTTTTCAACATCCAACTGACCCAGCCTTAGCTGTGCACCGCATCTCATCCCCTCCCGCAGCTCTGGCCTCCACACCAACAGCAGTGCTGGGGCTGTGGGTGCTCCAGCTAAGCCCATGATCTGGACCACCAGGAGACAGGACGGTGGGGCACAGCGCAGAGTAAACCTGCTCCGCTGTGTGGACAAGCTCTACACTGTGAGTAGCTGCTACAAGCCTGTGGTCTAAGGCTTTTCCAAGGGGACTGCTTCCACATGGGATGGGCAGCAACAGGAACCAAAAGGAGATGGTTCCCCTGCACCACTGGTTCCATCTCTAAGTTCCTCAAGGATCTGAAATACAGTTCAACACATGCTTATCCTTAGTAACTGTTGAGTGCTCTTCCCTGCGTAGTCCTCAGCATCCCTCCCTTCGTACCACCTGCATAGGTACTGTGAGTACGCTGGGTTTCCCATGACAATACACACATTATAAAACCATCAGATATAGCACCCAAGAGACCTGTCTCTCCACCCAACAGACCTGTCTCTCCACCCAACAGACCTATCTCTCCACCCTTGGTGTTTTATGTATGGAGCATGTACCTAAGAAATATTTTACACTTAGGGTGGTGAAACACTGGCCCAAGTTGCCCAGGGAGGTGGTAGGTGCTCTATCCCTGGAAACATTCCAGGTTGGGTTGGACAGGGCTCTGGGGAACCTGATCTAGTGGAAGATGTCCCCGCTCATTGCAGGGAGGTTGGACTAGATGAGCTCCACGGTCCCTTCCAACCCCAAGTATTCTATGATTCTATGATTCTATGAATTACAGACGGATTCCACCTCTCTCTTACCAAAAGGGAGTCTTGTCCCGAACACACAAGTCTGTCAGCTTCCCTATTCCTTCTCAAGGTTAGGAAAATCATTTTCCTTTCAGCATTTGCTGGATAGTTTTTATTCACTTGCCTCACACAAAAGAGTGCAGCAAACTGAAAGCCTTCTCCTCCCACATCAGAGACACATTTGCAGAGCTGAGATATTTTTAGAATAGTGCACACACAGAGTTATATTGTTTGTTGTCTTGGTTAGGGGGGAAAAAAAAAAGAAAGGCAATTTTCTATACTAAAATTATTTGTGCTTTATTGCTGGGGAGCGGAGAACTAAGTCATCTTGCTGAAGTCATTTAAAATTTCTGTACTCCAGAGATGACAAACAAAGTGACCTGGTACACATCAGAGCAGTCGTTAGTTCTGTCTAACAAGGCAAACTGTTTCTGCCAACATGTTAAGAGCCAATTCATCTCTAGTGGATACAAGCACGGTTCTGTTGGCTTTAGAAGACTTGCCCATTTCTTATGCTGTTGCTGAACTTGGCTCTGAATCACCGTTCCTTAAAAGTCTTCCTGGAACGTCATGTTGCTCATGAAAACACGCTGAAAAAACCCATCTGAGTGTTTGTGTTGCAGAATAATGAGCTCTTCATAGGCTGCATTTACCAGCGCTGGGGCCAGACTAGAAATATAACCGTCCCCTGGGACCTCGTGTAACAAAAGGGGGCAAGACAGCACGAAAACCTGCACATAGCAGTCACCTCCCATGCCGCCAGGATTAGGGCAGCTTCGCTGTACCTATCACGACATCGGGACGCTGCTGTGCTACGGCTGGAGGAATACGGAGCCCGGTTCCTTCTCCACAAAGCTCATACACAACAGTGCTCCACCTCCTTCCCCAGCCCCTTCTGCAATGCCACCTCCCAAGCCAGGACTCAAGAATACTCAAGCAAAAGGCAGCTGAAGGGAATGTCCTTCTCTACCAGGCCACCGGGAGCAATGGTTGGAAAACGCTGCGCAAAGCCGGCGTAGCTGGTTGAGCAGCTGTTGAGTTCCTCTGCAAGAGTTT
This sequence comes from Pterocles gutturalis, assembly GCF_000699245.1. Taxonomy (NCBI): domain Eukaryota; kingdom Metazoa; phylum Chordata; class Aves; order Pterocliformes; family Pteroclidae; genus Pterocles; species Pterocles gutturalis. Next base: position 25,512 of record NW_010141000.1, read on the forward strand.
CTTTTGGGGACGGGTGAAGCGATTCCTGACTGATCTCTTTTCCCATGGGATGAAAATCACAATACAAATGCAAGATACATAATCAGTGAGGCACAACCTACAGTGCTTCTTAGGCACTAAGTGATTTTATTTAAGGTCCTATAACAATTTTTAACTGTTTTTCTTGCAGCATTGCACTGAGATTTTGCCCTTTTATGAGGAGCAGATAATTTCCTGAAGTATAACTTAGGTAACCGTATTTAACAACAGAGTTGGTCTTCATAGACTTATTCAGGCATGACACAGAACCAGTATGAGTGCTCAGATACTGCAGAAAAAAATCCATGGACTTGTCTGGAGTTAACCCAGGGTCTCATTAGCTCACTTGACCTCTATGCCGCTCATCTCCTAAGAACAGAGAAGTGCCTTTTTTCTGCTCGTCACGTATGACTTCAGATACCACTAATGGTACATTCACTGGAAGAGGAGAGCAGCCAAGGACAATCTCTCTGCTATTTTAATTTAGCTTTCGAAACATACATGTAATTTTCTTCTCCAAAAAAAGAAGAGGTGCAAACTTCATTTTTCCCCAGAGATGAAAACAAGGATGGAAGTCCACTTGCATGAACTTTTCTGATCCAAGTTCCAGCTTCAAAACAGCTGGGGCACCAATTCAAAATGTCAGGGTTTTCAATGCAAAAACCAGCGCTGGAGTGGAACTGCACTCTCCCCTTCCCCTTCCCCACCCCTTTACTCCAAAGCACGGCTGGCATGTGGGTTGGCTCTCCAACACGCTATTAAGTCCTAAATGACAGCTTGTTTAACTAGAAAACATTTCCATTTTTTTTCCTTAACAAAGGCCATTCATTTCTTGCTCTTCTATTTGCTTAAAGACGGTTTCGCTCGCCCTGCCTGAGAGTTTGCACAACCAGCCTGATTGTTCCCCTCCAAACAGCGCTGCAAGTTAATGACCCACCTCTTGATCTCCGTGCGGGGAGCCTTGCCCGGCACGCTGCAGCAGCAGCACGCCAGCTAGCGACATTGCAAAATCCATACGTGTGCCCTGAATATTTTTATGCTTGAGAAAACAATCGAATCAACTCATCTCAGGAATGACAGTCCTAATTCTTCCCTGCTAACAGTAGATTAGGCACCAAGAAGGAAAGAAGATGAAAGCTGGATCATGTAGCAACTCCCTCCATGCTGTTACCCAAGGTCTTGGGGGACAGGGACAACGCCCTCAGCCTAAGAGTTCAAAAGGTTCCCCTCCATACAGACCACCCATTGGGAACCACATCAATAACAACAACAACAACAAAAAAGAATTTGAACGAGCCATTTTTCACCCAATTTATTTACATGTTAAAATAAACACAAGTTCCCATCTCGAGCAAGGGCTCCCAGTGGGTTCTGTTTAGTCTGGGAGATTCTTGGCGCCGGAGCACAGCATTTCTCTATTCCAAAGCAATCTTGGAACAGACTTTTTTTTTTTTTTTTTGGTTATATAATTAATTTTTTCAGCAACCAGCAAATGAATAATAGTAATAATGTTTCTAAAAGTGGGAATCATGTTCTAAGACATGGGCAAGGCATTTTACCAATTAATCTGCCAAGAGGTCATTTGCAAACCAGAGCCCCCGAGCGCCCGCATTCAGGGTCGGTTCCCCCCACGGGCTGCACGTCCAGTTCTCAATCAACCTGTCCAAAGGGAGCTTTCCCACAGAGTTAAAGAGATCTTTTGCTTTTTCCTTCGCTCCTTTGCATTGCCACATGGCAGTGCCACCCTCATTAGAGTGGATTTATCCCTGTTCCTGACAAGGCATGAAGGAAATACCGATCCAGAGCTGACAGCTTTTTATACCCGCTTTGCACAAGCTCAATGGGCGAGCAGCAGGTGGATTACTGGCATTAAGGCCAGGCTTTTGTTTATTTGTTTTTTAACAGGGTACATCCGCACAGAGCTAGAGCTCACTCAAAACCTACCAGCTCTGACCGGGACCTGCTTTTCCTAGCAACACAATTAAGAAAAAAAAAAACAAAACCTGATTAAGCAAGTCTGGCAGGAGCATCCCTTGCTGGGACAACGCTGCCCAGTGTGCCAGGGCAGAGTCCCACGGCTGCCAGCTGCCTCCTGGCTGGGTGGCATTTAGATGGTGCATGGGGAAAGCAGCACAGCAGAAAATAGCTCTACTAAATTCATCTTGCAGCAAAGCTGTTGTCCTTGCTTGGTAGAGATTGATTTCAGTGTTATTGTTCCAGGCGATTTTAACACTCGATACCCTTTTCTCTGTAACTCTCCTCCCTGCAGCTCTGAAATCTTCACTACATATAACTTGGCACCGCTGCGGATCAGGCTGCACGCTCCTTAGCATGAGACAAGCTGCCAGGGTGTCCCAGCACGCTTTGTCTTTGATAAATTCAGAACCAGAAAATAAATGCAGTGTGGCGAACTTCAATTTTAAGGGATCGGAGCTGAGAGCATTAGTCTTTGTACCACCTACAATTCAGCACTTTTTTTAAAAAAATTTATTTTTGAAGCTAAACAAGGATTCTCAAATTGGAGAGTACTGCCAAGCCCTGAATAAATCCCAGCATTAGAGATGCTGTGGGGATAGCAGCTTTCCCCATGAACTGATTTGGCAGCCGGTATCTTCAGAGAAATTAACCCCTGAGTGCCCCAGGATAGGCTCTGTGGCATCAGACTTAACGCCCCAGGAAATCCCACCTCGTGGTTAAACAGGTTATTCCCACTCATGGGGCAGTCCTGACAGAGGGTGGAGCAAAGCACAGGCTTAGCCGGTACATTGTTTGTGCAGTGGTCACATTTCCAGGTGCAATCCTGAATACAAATGCAGTCAAAGCCACGTAAGTACCAAACCAGTCAACCAGGATGTCATTATCTGACATATGACTGCTTGTTTTCCACCCACAGCCCCACTCCTTAGCAGTTTTGAAAGCAAACGCTTAGCATTTGGACGTAAGAAAACACTACACAGTTGCAATTTAACCTTTGCTATTTTTCTGCCTCATCCCTTTAAACATTGGCGAGATATTTCATTCTCAGCTGCTCTCCTCCCTGGCTGAATCTTGCCCTCAGCCTAAGAGCCATTCACGGTCACGGTTTGGCACTCTTGGAGGGCTTGGCATCTGCAAGCTCTCTGGAAGGGGGTTGGTATGGCATTGGGATTGTGCCATGAGTAACCTGAGATAAAGGGAGGTGAAGTGTTTCTCCCGGGTTCCACGACAAGTCCGTGGCAGAAGCGAGTGAGGGTTTCCAAACACCTTCTTGCACAGTCTCCCACCGCCATACAGAACGAGCCGCATCCTGCTCCGAATCATACAGGATCGATCATTTGATAAATGGGAAGGACTCCCTGCAAGAGGTCCCTGTGGCTACTGAAGCTGCTGCTCTGCTGAAACACAACAGACTGTAGGTCTGACCTAAAGCTCTGGGAAATCCCGGGAAGTCTTTGGAATACCAAGCAAAAGAGCTTTCCAGTTCAGGTCATACACTAAAATTTGGCCAGAGCTGGCACAGACCAAGATCCATTACCACCTGAGGACTGGCTGTTGCTCACAGAAATGGGCTGATGAGTTCTCATTCCATGTCTTAGCAAATGATGAACCTGAAACACCTCCATCACAACTGGCTCCCTGACTGCCAGGCTGCAGATGGCTTCATAGCGGGCTCCACGCACACCTGCAGGCAAGGCTTCTTCCAGCTGGCCTCAGGTTTTGTGAGATCTTTTTGCAATCCTCATCCTGCTATTGTGAGCAAGCGGTTGCTGTGTTTTGCTGCCAGCTGGGGTCAAAACCACAACAATATAGAGAAGGAAGATGCTCAAGGCTGAGAGGAATGCTACCGTGATGCTGGAACATCTCATCTGAGTTGGAGACCGAACAAGACGCTAACCAGATGTTCTGCTCTACCTTCCTAATGGACTTGGAAATGAAGAGGACCACACTGCCAGAGGCTTTCAATGATGAAGATTAAACAGGAGGTTACCTGGTACGTAAGTGAGAAATGTCAGTTAACGTTCACACTCTGACAGACTCTGCAGACAAAATGTGAGTAAAAAAGAGAAATGCTCTTAACTAACATGTTGTGGGTAACGAGATGGAGAAGAGAAAAACACTGGCCCTACAATAAAGTAAAAAAAAAAAAAAATTACAGCCCCAAAGTAAGCAAAAACACACTGGGACAAAAAGTGAGAAGTTTCCACGAGTCAGAGGAGCAAGAGCCTGGAACAGCCTGCTCAGCTGGAACAGTGTTTGCTAGCAACCAAACTTCATTAAAAGCTGAGCTCTGACCATTTGTGGAGAAGGCCCAGGGAAGCTATTTGCAGGAACAAAAGGCTAGATAACCCAGGGAGTGCTTTCCTGTCTGTGCTCCCAATGAGAGCTTGTTTTCATAAACAATGAGATGTCCCGTTTCACATTCAAACTGGATGTGCAATAGGAGGAACATGATTAACCGAAACCCCCCCGACACTGTAGCCACTTCTGTTTCTCTGCAACACTCAAGACTGATTAAAGAGGGAAGAATCTGAGTATGTGAATGGAAAAAGGATGGATTTCCCCTTCATTCAGTAGCTGTTTTGCTTCTGGGGCTTGTTGCAATATTTAATGTCTTGTTTGCAGTCACTACTAGAGAACATATTGGTTTTCAAAAAGAGTCTCTGCATCTTTTATAATAAGAAAGATGTCTGTTCATTTCAGGACTTGAGCCAGTCCCGTAAAGGGGCTCATGGTCTGTAACAAACAGCTCCCAGGAAAACCAACAGGGCCAGTTATTGATGGAGGAAAAGCACCAATTGGCATCAGGTGTGCAAGCTCTGGAACAATACGCCACACTTTGTGACTGAGCAAATAAACAATCAGACAACGAACATCAGAACTATGAAGTATAAAAAGCAGCATAGGGCTGCTTCTGCCTTTGTAACTCCAGCCCCAGCCTCAGGCTGATGGGAGAGGATGGGCCATTAAGGGACATCCACTGGAGACTGGGAAGCTGTGGGGGGCTGATACCTCGCTGTTAGTGGTTAGACCCTGTAAGAGCTCATGGCATTTTACAGTGCACCAACAACCACAGTGCCGGAGGTTTGCCGAGGGCAGGCTCAGGGAATCTGGGACTTGGTGAAGCCCAGAAGGAGATGGCCAGTCTTGATCAAAGCACACAAATGCCAGGAGCTTAAGTGAGGCCCCCCATGACTTCAGACCTCTTCTTATGTTGCAAGGAAAATCAGTTCTCTCATTCCAAGTTTTGAAAAATTTTCCTTGCTTTAGTGAATAACTTCCCCCGCTACCACAGCTGTTCAGTTCAGCAAGAGCAATTTTATTCAGTGGTTTCCAATGCAGGTAGGGCACAAAGTGCATTGAAAATGATGATGAAATGGCAGGTTTAGGCCATTCATTGACTGGTTATATGTTTCACTTCTCCTTGTAAAGAAAGCTGCCTGTCCTTTGCCTTTGTTCCATGCAAATAAGAGCTCTCTGTGCATCCCACACTCCTTAACAAGGCTGTTCCTCCCGGTTAGCGCTGAACTAGACACTCACCTGAGATGGACTGTGCTCCTTTGACTCTTGTTATCTACCTAAAAAGGTACTGAAAGAAACCAGGCTATGTTTTAATCCAATAGGAGTTATATGCACAAAATGTATTTTCTCCTGTACTTTGCAAATGGTGTTCAGTAACTTGGAGCAGTCATTTGTAAGTCAATAGGATGACAAACTCCACATCTGCACAAAAACACATTTATAGGTGAGGAATCATCAGTAATTAGCCTCTGAAACAGCCTCCTCCAAATTAGACACATCTGACAAATAAACAATAGGAAAGCTAGTTACATTAATGAAATGCTGTTGCTATGGAAAAATTGTCCCTGTAAAGGTGAAAATAAACACGCTTCCTTCTTATCATTGTGAAGCTGTTCCGAACTGTAGATGCCATTAAAGTCTGCTTTTAAGAGGGTCGTTTCTTCACCCATTTCAAAACCTCCTGTGCTTTAATTTTGGAAGCAACATCCCAAATGCTAGCAGCTAGGATGCTCTTTAGTTCATGAAGAATGACTGAGGCTAGAAGGAACATCTGGCAGTTGTCCAGTTCAAGCCCCTACTCAAAGTGTTTCCCATTCAATCAGGTTGTTCAGGGCCTTGTTGAGCTGAGCTTTAAATATCTCCAAGGCTAGAGATTTCCCCACCTCTCTGGGTCCTGTTCCAGCATCTGACTGCCCTCACGGTGAAAACATTTCTCCTTGTATCTAATTGGGATTTCTCGTGCTGTGACTTGTGCCAGTTCCCTTTCATCCCATCACCATGCACCTCCAAGAAGAGTCTGGCTCTGCTGACTCCACACCCTACCCCAGCCATAAGATCTCCTCTTAGCCTTCTCTTCTAAGACTAAATAAACCCAGCTTTATCAGCCTCTCCTCGTACATCTTGTTCTCCAGTACTCTAATTGTTTTGACAGCCCTCCTCTGGCCTTGCTCCAGTATGTCAGTGTTTTCCTTTTACTGGGGAGCAAATTGGACCTGGCGCTTCAGATGTGCTCTCACAAATGCTGAATGGAAGAGAATAATCACTACTCTTGAGCTGTTGGCTATAATCTTTCCGACACAGCTCGGTATGTGGTGGCCCTCTTCACCACAAGGTCACACTGTTGACCCATGTTCAACTTGTCTGCAAGGATCCCCAGGTCCTTTTCTGTGAAGCTGCTTTCTACCAATTCAGTGCCCAACCTTTCATGCTGAATGGGGTTACTCCACTCCAGAGGCAGAGCTTCGCAAGCACCTTTGTTAAAACTGCATCAGGTCCCTGCCAGTCCATTTCTTCAGCCTGTCAAGGTCCCTGTGAATAGCAGCCTTCCAGTGTATGCTCACTTTCCATGATTTGGTACCCCTGTAAACTTGCTCTCCATCCCATCATCCACACCATTAATGAGAAAAGGTCCACTGATGGTATATGCAACATCTACTTATTATTTTTTCCATTAAAGAATACAGATTCCTCTTGAGGACAAAGTCCTTGGTGATATGAACTAATGTCCTGCTGTGGATGTCAGTAAAGGAAATGACCCCTGGAACAAAGTTTGAAGCAAGTTTGATGTCTTTCCAGTAGCCCCAGATAACAGACAGAGATAGCAACACGAACTGTTGTCTCAGCCTTGGCTCTTTAATAACCATCTGGTCCTTGTCCTTCCACCCTCACCCATCTTGTAGGCACACGTACGCCTACAGCTAGCAAAGCTGCTTATGGGAGAGCACGTAAGCTGTTGAAAACATTACACGAGATTGCTAACCCTCCATCACTAATAGGAAATGCAGTTACACGTTACATGCCTGAACCTGCGTTCTGACATGGTGACAGAGTTACCCTGGATTCACCTGGGCAGCCATGAAAGCAGAATTTGACCCCTGATGTAGGGATTAATTTATACATATAAAGATTGAGTACAGATGACAATTACACAGACCTTTGAGACAACAAAAGCTAAACAACAGGTTGTAAACCAAAAGTTCAGTCAAGGCTATTTCCTTTTTAGTTTCCCTTTACCAAGGTGAACCCTTTGTCCAAATAAAGGATGTTTTATGCCTGATTGTCGGGACCACTCGTCCAAAATTCCTATCACTTACTCCCAACATTATCGTCACACCACACAAACGTAGTGGCCCACTCACTGCTCTGTATCACGGAGGGTGTCTCTCATCTGGGAGGCAGACCATGGATGGGAAGCCAGAAGGACTCAACCCTCCCGGGAAGAAGGAAGCCTTTGAAGTTTCCCGAATGAATGAGATGTCTTTCCTCTGCCATGCAGTCCGTCTGCTAACAGTTAACAGGGACAGGTGGAGGAGCACGGTCTGGAGAGCGGCCAGTGCCCACAGCTCCACGCTCAGAGTCGTTGTGCTCCGAAGGGAGCACTCTGTTCCTGCGGCCGCTGCGTCCCCTCTCACTGGGACCGTTGTTACAGCCTCACGCCTCCTTGTGTGAAGGCCAACAGCGAGGCTTTGTTCAAGAAGCAGCTGCTGAGAAGACGTACTATCTCATGGAATGACCCACTGACATCTCTCCCTCCGCTCGTTAGCAAGCAGTGAATAATTAGGATGGATTGGACGGCTCGTTTCTTTCAGGGTAAAAATCCAGCTCCTCAGATCCCAGTGTGCCCCAAAAGGGATTCCCTCCTAACGTGGGCTTGCAGCAAAGCCAGAGGAGCTGGCTCTGGAGCACCTTCTTCTCATCACCTGACGGAGCGAGGATGAAGGTGGACGGAGCAAGGCTGGAGTAAAGGGTGTCCCTCAAGCTCTGCTTCACCCCGAGCTCAAACCACACCTCTGAAGAGCGAGCTCAGCTCAGCCCAGCCAGGACCTGAGCCACAGATCCCGCTCAACTGGATGGTCTGTTGTTCTCTATTCAATAATCTATCGTTACAGGGTGGATCTACAGCAGTGAGGAAATGGCCGAGTGGTTGGCAGGAGCAGAGGAATTGGGGAAACTGAGGAACCCATAATCACTCTTTTGCAATCTTTGCTGCAGTCCAACATTATCATCTGGTGATGTGCACACATAGGGGCAGGGATGAAGGAGCATCTGCACTGCCTTCCCTCCCACCCAAATAACGCTTGCATCCAGCTCTGGGTTATAGCACAGAACTTATCTGCCTGCTTTATATCACTGATTATACCACAATTAAATCTGACTTTAAAAAAAAAAATAACTTGGTCAGATAAACAAATAGACGGCTTTGAGCAGCCCAGGGTTGGTTTGGCATGTTTTCCTAGCACACATCAGATGACCCTCCACATCTGATTCCAGGCGGTCTTGCTTCCATGCTAAAGGTGTACCCAGCGCTCACAATTTCTGAACCTCCTTGCCTAAAAGACAGATGCAGGACCATGTTTTCCCTACTTTTACATCAATATGGCTCCAGTATTACTCTTGGGAAGCCCATGAAATAAAGGAAATCTCCTCCCCTGAGTGGAGCGGAGGGGAAACACCTCTGAGGATCGCCTGCCCCTTTCCTAACCCAAACATTTTAAGCAAAACACTCCAGCGCGGCTTATGCGTGCGCTGTCAGACACATCAGCTGTGTGCATCCTCACTGTCTCTTTATTTTTAGTTTGCTGTGATCTAGCTGCTTCCTGGCTCGAAAGCGTTGTTTCATCTGCCTTCACACGATGAACAAAATGAAAGCCGCACTTGCATTCCCAACTCACAGCTTGTGGCTTCCTCTAGAGCACAGTCGCTGTAGGTGTTTGCTTTCATGACTCCCTAGTGTCTCCCTGCTGTGGTGTCGCTGCTCTCCTCAAACACAACCAACACGCAGGACCCTGAGGATGCCCTGTGGTGCAGGCAGAGACCCCAGACCGTGTGCTCCCAGTGTGAATGAAGGGTGGGCGCTGAAGTGACAGAATCACTGGTGAGGTGACCTCACCAGAGTGCGACTGGGCTGCAGAAGTGTGTAACGAGCTGCTCAAAAATAACAACGACAGCGTGCACACCTCCATTTGACAAAACCCACCTCAAAGTACTTATAATTGCCTGTTCCACCACAGGACACTCCCCTCGGGCTACACTGTGTTCTGTACAATCACAGGCAGGTTTCTGCATCCCTGTGTTGGAGGAGGTGTACTCCAGACCACTTT